>NW_015388063.1:20765-110373 GCF_001527695.2 Protobothrops mucrosquamatus | reverse complement strand
ACAGTCATGGAGTGCTGAGCATATACACGCACATGCCCTTGTAGATATATAAATTAGGGAAATAATTTCTTCTCTAAGTTGTAATTTCAATGACTTTCTATTCCTCTGCATGCAATTCTAACTGGATAATATATTTTGCTACATGCCAAAACTGAGATCAAAGGATGTTATGACCCTTCACAAAGAGGACCTCAGATGCATTTCCAAAGGACTTTAGAAGGAAGTGAAAAGCAGGTGAATGAGAAGGACACAAATCTGCCTTCATTCATTTGAACATGGAAGTTACCCACAAAATGTATGAGCTCAACACCTCTCCCACTAAAATAATTACAGTAGAGGAATATCTTCTCCTTGCTTTCCTACAGGCAAAGACTATATTTATAGTATCAACTTTACAGCCAAGTGAGATAATTGCCGTAGCAGTTCCACACACTATTTAGCACTTTCAATTAGTTCAAGCAAATATCTACACATGTAACTCTCCTCTGCCCCTTTGTTGTTTTACATATAGGCTCATTCCAGGGTAAAAGTATTGAATTTGTTCTGATTTTGCCTGGACAATTGTGGGGCATCCAGAGTAAATGCAACTCTCAGCTGCTTAAACTCATGAAAGAACTTACCTAAGTAAATCCTTAATACTCAGTGGTGTGTAGGTTTGCTGAGACTCTTTGAAGAAGAGTCATTTGAAGTGATGCATGCTCTCTGAAGGGGAGGGGATTAAGCTTCTGCATCTCTATGCATTCCTCTGTAGATGCCAGCCCACGTTCTTGCAAACAGACTCATGTGCTGATGACTGGAGCATAACTAAAGAGACAAAGAATTTCTATACTCTGAAATACTTTAATTCATTTTTATAAGCTAATGACAAGCATTTCTGGGAATGGATTGACAGTTTCTGACTCAATTATGGAAGAAATTCAATTATGAGGTACATTCTCCTTCAAGGTCAGAAACAAATGCTCTTTGCTCTTGAGCACAGAAAGATGGGTTGTCAAAAATGATTGCTATTTCCACAATCTTCTTGTTGATGCCGTACCACTAAATATATGGACATGTTAGTGTAGTTGCTCAACATTGTTGCAGGCTACAATTTACTGGATTTGACCTCCAAATAAGCTATAGCAGGGCTTATAGGAAAGAAGACATTATGGGAGGACATCCATGTTTGCTTAAGATAGCAGAAAATTAGAAGGAATCTAGTACCACCTTTTCAGAGTAACACATTTTATTAGAAGATATAGTTCATGAAAGCTTTAATAAAATGCATTATTCTAAAAAGATGTCACCATATTCCTTCTGATTTCTAGGAAGGAAGATGATTAAAAAAGGAAGAAAAGGGGAAATGGAATCATCTCTATGATCTATCTCTGACATTGACCGACTCATGATTATGAATCTGGAAAACTTCCCAGAAGTTGTGATCCCAAGTAGCAAAACATTGCAGTGATTTGGGAGCAGATCTTAATTATGACTAAGACATTATGAGGCTGTACATGATTGATATGGCTGCATATATGTGACACATTGGCTGTTTTCATTCAAAACACACTAATCAAGTCAGCTAAAAAGGAAGTGATCACATACCAACCTTGATTCTTTTAACCTTTTAACCACATACCAAGCTTGATTCTTTTAACCAAGCTTGATTCTTTTAACCTTGATTCTTTTCTCAACCTTAGCAACTTTAAGATGAGTGGACTTCAATTCCCACAATTCTGGAAGTTGTCCACACATCTTAAAGTTGCCAAGGTTGAGAAACACTGCTTTTAACCTTGATTAACTATTGTGTGCATTGTGTGGATTCAGCCTGTTTATTCAAGTTATGGTTTGGTGTATTATGGAAACACAGAAAATGATTAAATTCAATGATCAAGCTAAGGGTGTTTTGTGAATGCAATCAGTAATCTTACTGCTAGCAAACCTGATAGTACAGATAGATGATCTGCAGGGTTAGATGATCTTTTTAATGAAGAAGAAACATGGTAGGTAGCCTAGAGACAATCTGCTAGAATTTGAATAATTCAGATGAAGAGGAAGGGGAAAAAAACTGTATATGTGTAATGTAAGGTTTTAGTGTAGGGCAGAGATACAAGTGTGAGCAAAACATCCAGCACAGAGATTCTAATGTAAGCAAACATTCAACGTGCAAAAGCAGCCCAGAAGCCATGAACTGTGTGAACAAATAAATAGCATTAGAGAACTGACTGTCATTTGCTCTTTTATAGAAGTATTTATACCATGATATCGATAAATACCAGTACTAAATTATGGTTTACAATAGACCACAAGAACTTACTATCTTTTGTGTTGAACCCACATTGTCATAATTTCAAAAGATGAAAATTTCCTGGAAGCTAGATGATGTTACAGAGATCCTGGAAAGCGCTTCCCTGTGGTCAGAGGAAGATCAAAGTGCTTTGATCTCTTTTCTGTCAATGATGAATGCTGAAGGTATGACACAAAGCTATGGAAGGTTGTGGAGGTTTAATAACATGTATGATGTTGGATGTGGCTTAAGCATGGGTAAAATCATGAGAGTAATGAGAGGCAGCTGGCACTGTGATCTTAGAAAAGAGACAGATAACAAAAAACAGATTGCTATCTTTGTCATGGTGTGAAAGAAAGCAGTATACGGGCACAATAAATGCCATTGTTTACAGTATGTGGTGTTAATATCTAAGACAAGAATAGAATAGGAAACACCCCACCCCCCAACAATTGTCTGTTTATAAGCTTCCCAAAGTACCTTGTAGGAATCTGGGGCTGAATTAGAAAGGCTAATGGTTGGATCTAATAATCTCACTTTATGTTGTTGCAAAGACTAACCTTTACAGGAAGCAATGAGAAGAAATAGAAAAGTCATCTTCCCACCCTGACATATTTATGTTTGTATCCATATTGTGTAAAATCTGTTCATTCTATGCACATTCTTCCTGCCTAAATGTTTGTTTTGCATGCTTGAGAAACATTCCACAATAAATAAGCTGTTTTCCTAATGTATATTCAAGTCATTGTACATATATGTATAATATGTATGTATTGCAATCTGTATAAGCATTGTCCATATAATATAACCAACCAGCATCACATTTTTGAAGCCACATAATATAATAGAGTTGTATTACAGCCAAGTCCTTCATCTAACCCAATCTTCTCTTAAACGAGTACCATCCATATATGTTGGATGTCAGCTTCTGTAATCTCCAAACCAAACACCAGGTTGGGAAAGGTTGTTGAAGTGTACCATTTTCAGATGCAATTGGCAACAATTTTGTAGGTTTTCATTGTAGGAATGCTTCTATTGAGGATGTTTTCTGTTTTGAATTATGGTACTTTCCAACACATTTTGCATTTAGTTTTATTATTTCATAAAATGCTCTGAACTTTAAAGTTGCAGTGACATGCTGCTTTTTTTTTTAAAGAGATATTCAAAGCCAATTCAAGTGTGGTCAAGAAACCAAGAAAATATTTTGTGCTCAAGAAAGATGTTCAGTAATTTTTGCTTAATTAAAAAAAACAGTGCGTACAAGGCAGGCTTCATCTGACTTCATCATAGAAGATTGGTAATTAATGAAATGTATATATGCATATTTATATACATATTTGTATACATATCTGTCACCAATCTCAGAGTGCCCTGCCTCAGGGCCGAGATGATGTTACATTTTCTTAATATTCAGTTAGAAACATCTTGTGTACAAATTAACAGTTAGTGATGCAGGATGCTGACTTATGTTAAATAAGATCATTTGTCCACCTCATGTAGACTTCCTCAAACTGACACCCTTCAGATGTGTTGAAAGCATGATTTCCACATACGAAGCTGCAATCAATATCCCTGTTTCAAAAAGGCAGATTTATCTCAGCCTTATCATGCTCAATTATGCAGTCTACCTGCTGAAATTCTCTCTCCTTCATAACCATTAAATGCACAATATTATTCTCTTTTTCTAGGTGTCCTATAATACCTAGTCAATCTCTGGGTTCAACTTCATAGGAGACAGGTTGATTACATGTGCTCCATACAACTGCAGCAAGGAGTCTACAAGTAAAAAATGACATATGGGAATAACTAATAAAGTTG
Source organism: Protobothrops mucrosquamatus (assembly GCF_001527695.2). Lineage (NCBI taxonomy): Eukaryota > Metazoa > Chordata > Lepidosauria > Squamata > Viperidae > Protobothrops > Protobothrops mucrosquamatus. The sequence continues at coordinate 106,289 of NW_015388063.1, read as the reverse complement.
CAATCCTATAATCATGAGTTAGATAGCCTCAAGCTCTCTCTTTATATCTCCTAAAGGAATTACCAAGGGAATTGGCAAACCAACAAACAACAGTAGCACAATTTTCTGCTGATTTTTATCAACAGGAAATCAAATTATAATTTCATTAAGTTCCCAATAGCCTTAAAATATCTTTAAAAACTGCTCACATCTCCAAACCGTTATAACCTTGGCTGATTCCGCAAAACTAAGTAGGGTTAGACTTAGTACCTTAGTCCTGGAAGGCCCAGAAATATCAAGGCTGAAGGCTAGATGGGGAAGTCAATAAGACATTCCAGAAGATGGCAGTGGCAATCTACTTCCAAGACAAGAACATACAGATGTCCACAAAATCATCAGGAGTCCAGTCTGACTAGATAAAGATTTTATCTTTTAAGACAAGAAAGAAGAAGCTAGGCTAGAAGAGTGTCTTCAGTTGGGTAGGGGTTCTTTGTTTTTTTATTATAAGGAATTGCTTTGCTCATCCACTTTGAAATTCCATTGTATGGACCCATTTGCCCTCTTCTCACCTTTCTGACACACTGGCCTCTCCTCTCCCCCCTTTTCTCTTCCCCCTCCCCATCTCTAGATAGACATGTTTTGGATGCCTGTACTGCAATGCAATTCATCCTGGGATAATCTAAAGTCAGATGCAAGGGGATATGGTCTCGCCACTGGGGGCTATGTTATCATGGCCCAGGCCTATAACCCTATCCCTTACACCCATCTCAATTTGATCTGGACATCCGGATTTTGTAACCTCATTTTATATCTGTTTCTCTGTCCCTAATTCCATCCTGTAAAATTCTGAGGACATGTAACAAGAAGCCAGCAAGCTACTTTTCTCCTCTCACCAGTCTGAGCCAGCGTCACCTGCTGTTTTGGCATCACTGGGCAGGCATACGCTCTCTCATTCCACCCTGGAATGTCAGCTCAATGTTTGAGATTCACACCCCCGTTTGGAGGGCAGAGAGAGTTGGCATCTGAAGCCAAGGCTGGTGTTTGTGAGCACATAAAAGTGCCGGAATCCCCTCGCATTTTGGCAGTACTTCAAGGGCTCTCTCAACAGAGAGGATCTTGACAGCATACTTGTAAACTCCACAGGTCCCAGGGGGCTCAAACACCATGATATTTATGCTGGGGGTGGTTGGGTGGTTGGGATCATCCAAATGCTTGGCCTGTTATGTAGACATAGGTCTCCTCGTAAGGACCAGCATTTCTGTCACCTGTTAATTGGCATTTAAAAATATAAAAGCATTTCAGAAGTCAACAAGGGGGATAAAGCATCTACTTCCTCTACTCAAACAACAATAAAATAAGTTTAATTTTTTCAAATAATTTAACAGAAAGCAGACTTTCCAACATCATTTTTCCCAGAGGAATAAAATATATTCAGTTGCACTGAATAAGAACTGGACACTTATATTTCAGGGTCTGTAGGATGGAGGCAGAAAATTTATTTTCTTAATGTTTGTCAATAAAGGACATCAAATACTTCCATCTGAAATAAATGCTTAACAAACTTTTATTTTTGAGTCTTTGTTTTCATGAGCATCATGTGAATGAATCTATTTTTCCTTCGTGTGGCCAGAATGGAATTAGTCCACTGCTAAGTTTACAATTAATTCTTCCAAATGAGGTTTATAACTGACTTTTCTAATTGGCATAGTCACTGAGAAAAAAAACAGCATGTTTGTGGCAGTGGTGGGATTCAGCCAGTTCGTACCACTTCAGCAGAACTGGTAGCTAATTTTTTGTTGCCCAGGCCCAGAATGGACTTCCGGAAGTGGCATCCACACAGAGATCTGATTGTTCACATATTTGAATCCCACCACTGTCTAGCTTCATGGTACACTGGACACTGCATTGGAAATGGACCACGCATTAAGGCTGTAAGTTGAGGACTACTTGCATAGGCATCCACACAGAGAACCGGTTGTTCACATATTTGAATCCCACCACTGGTTTATGGATAACCTTAAGCTCAATAGTTTTTGGCTCCAACTCCTCAATTTTTTAAAAAAACAGATTAAAAATTGCAGTAGAACTCTCTTGCTCTTTGGCAGAGGTACTACCTCTTAGTTCAGTTATGTGTTTTGATGTTCTGTTGTGTTCTGTTGTGTTAGGTTAGGTTAGGTTGTTATGAGATTTATATTCCACCTATATTTTCTTCGACTCAAGGTGGTGTATATAATATTTCTTCTTTTTTCCCCCTACCACAATCTTGTCAGATGGGTTGGGTGATGATAGTAACCTGTCCAAAGTCACCTAGCCAGCTTCTCTGTCTAAGACCAGTCATGGTCTTCCAATTTCCTATTAATGGATCATAGTGATTCAAAAATCCAATAAGCCAGCTGCCACTTGTATCTTAAAATGTCACCAGCATGTTGAAGAGAGTTCATGGCTCAGTTGCTGAGACAGTTGCTCACACAGCATGAAAAAGTTTCATTTATGTGTTTGGTAACTATCAAGATGTCACATCCTCTAAGCAAACCCTGACAGGATTCCCTCCCATTTAAGTCTGCAATGGCCAGCAGAATAAAAGTTGAGCTTTCCCATGAATAGGAAAATGTCCTGGAACAGTATGTTAATATAGGACATCTCATACAGGTACCAACCCATTCAAAGTCGAGGTTTTGGCCATCATCTTGTATAGCTCTTTTTGACACTCCATAAATAATAAACCTTTTCTGATTAGATGGGACTGGACAGATTGAGCTGCTTTACATAAAAATAAATCTCTTGTTTATTGGGACTTCATGATAGTCCAGCATCCTAGACCCCAACCTTTATGGCTTGGCGGTCCAGCGAAGAGAAGAAGAGGGGAACCGGCCTGCACAAGTGGTGGGCTGACTCAGAAAGTTAATATTGTGAAGTTCTTATTATTGTCTACTCTACTTTCCTCCAACCTGATGTTCTCCAGGGATAATGCTGCTCAAGGATTATGGGAGCTGTGGTAAAACTCTTCAGGAGAGCAACAAGGAGAGCACGTAGGATCTTTCCCACCTCAGTAATGCTATTTGAGATCCTTTTATCCAGATCCAGAAATGCTGGGAATTGAAACTTTAGCATGCAAAACATGTGTTTTGCCATTTTGCTTTGGCTCCTCGTTAAAGTCTTGTGAAATTCCACTAGCAGCAAGAGTGGGCATAATGCCATCTACTGAAAAACTTACAGGGGCAGTTTGCTTTTCATCGACTATTTAAAATTAGACTTGACTGAAGAGGGTAATAAAGATACTATGAAGGAGAAAAGATGTGTTAGAAAAGGAAGCAAAAACAGCATCTGAGCAACAAGTGAACTTAATCTCTAAATGGCAAAACAGACAACTTGACAAATTAATTAGTGTATAAGAATGAATAGGAAATCTTGAACACAATTCTCCCTTTACTAGGGATTTTCCATTTGGCTGTTTGCAGACTTTAGAAAACATTATTGCATTGGCTTCACATCAGCTCAAATAGTCTTGTTGCTCAAAAGGTGTATGCATGTATGTATTGTATTTGTGTGTCTCTATACACATGTACACACAGACAGACACACAAACACACACACACACAAACCCTATAAAAGCAAAGAAGCTTAGAATAAGAATACGGAATCAGAATTCTTGAGCCATATTATGGTTGGTCACATAACCAGATTTTTAGGCTGGATTTGGTATTTTTAACTGCCTATTGAGTCCTCTCCAAGATGCTGGGGTAGGCACATGTTGTTTCATGGTGTTAAAGATATTGTCCCAGGAAGTAAGCTTTTTCAAGCAAAGCTGTCTTTGCCATTGACTGTTGGGGATTTTGGCAATGCCAATTGGATTCAAGTGGTGCTCCAGATGCTTTTGGATTGCATCCAAATAATCTATTACTGTTGTTATTATCTTTACTTACTTTTACCACAGTTGTTCTACTTCTGTGTGCAGGTTTTATATTTTGTGATTTTCACTTGTCTCCAGGTCCTGCAACTATCCATATTTTTTTGTCTTTCTTATTACTGACAATTGTTAAGAGCAGGATGCTATGTGGCAATCTGACCTTTTAAATCATCTGTTACTGCTGAGCAACTATCAGCAGATGGCAACACCTAACTCCACCTTGGCTGATCTGTATCGTATCTGGAGACGATAGGACTCAGAGAAGAAAGTACTGAAGTCCCCAGAAGACACAGGAGGGGGGGAGCAGATCCCAGAAGAAAAGACAATGGCAAACCATCTCCATGTTGTTGCTTAGAAATATACAGATGGATCTGCCTGTGCTTTCAGCCATCAGATGCTGACATGAACTCTAGAATGTTTTTGCTGTTGCATTTCAAGTCACAAAAACTTCAGTGGAACATGTTGATTTGATGCTGGTTCAACTGAATCATTCCTCTGACACAAAGAAACACCACCAAAAAGGAAGCAACGTCGGTAGGTTATTTCACTTCACTTTGCTTCTGAGGGTTAGTGGAGCTGCACTCATCAAAAGTCTGTTCAAGTGATACAAGATGCCAAGACTAAGTATAGTTGGGCATAAAGCCACCTCCTCAGTTAGCTAATCTTAAAAATGTATTTAAGCTATCTCTTACTATGAAAACCATCTTTTAACTTTGATCACTGAAAAACAACTATGCGGAAATCCATGAGACTCCTAAAAAGCAAGTATCATGTTCCATTTTTATTTTATTTTATATTTTATTTATTTATTGTTACTTTATTCCTTTCAGTGAGGACATGAAACGTCCTTACATTGAATAAAGTAAGCCCTATTTCTTAAAGTAATCTGCAAAACAAAAAAATTTCTTAAATACTACCCAGAAACACTTGCTTCAGAAAGGAGCGGCTATATAAATTAGATAAGTAGGTAAGTAAGTAAGTAAGTAAGTAAGTAAGTAAGTAAGTAAGTAAGTAAGTAAGTAAGTAAGTAAGTAAATAAATAAATAAATAAATAAATAAATAAATAAATAAAATGTCTGCTCACAATATTGAAAAGCTTTATCAATATTTTGATTTGATTAGCTTTACTTATGAAAAAATTCTTGACCAAGGATGGCTAGGATACTTGATTTTAAACCCCAAAATGAGAAAAATCATACATCATACAATATGGAAGGACATTTTCAATGTTATGCTTCTTAAGTCATATCAATTATTTTATTTTAAAAAAAAATCAGATCCCCTCTCATAGTGGAACACAATAATTTTAGGAAAGTATGTTAAAGATTTAAAAGAATTTTAGAAAACAGCTGGCTTCATGGGAGGGCTCTGTAGTAATCACCAGGTTGGGGGGGAAAGGCAAATGAAATGGGGAGAGCTGGCTCCTTATTGCCCAGATCTCCAGTTTCATGGGTCAGGCGGGAAAACCATTGGGTCCTTATTTTACTGCCATTCTTTTCCAGACTTGGAAATTGGCTACCAGTAGCTTATGAATAATTTGGAGCAGACTTTGATTAACAGCTAAGGCTATTGGTCAAACCATGTGCCAAAATTTGGTTCCATTCCCTATCCCCACCTTGGTTAGGACTGTTATACAGTATGTTTTCTTGCCAGCTGAGGATATTTGATAAGATGGGAGAGAAACAAAGTCAGAGAAATCCACTTGATCTGCACGTAGTAAATAAGAGCATCCTTCTTGTAGCAGGATATGGATCAGCAGGGAGGCAACAAGTACTATGCCAGTGTATTTTCTACTACTACTACTAATAATAATAATGATAAAGTTGGAAGGGACCTTGGAGGTTATCTAGTCCAACCCCCTGCTCAGGCAGGCAACCCTATACCATTTCGGACAAATGGCTGTCCAGTTTCTTCTTAAAAACTTCCAGTGTTGGTGCATTCACCACTTCTGGAGGCAGGTTGTTCCACTGGTTAATTGTTCTAACTGTCAGGAAGTTTCTCCTTAGTTCTAAGTTGCTTCTCTCCTTGATGAGTTTCCACCCGTTGCTTCTTGTCCTGCCTTCAGGTGCCTTGGAAAATAGCTTGATTCCCTCTTCTTTGTGGCAGCTCCTGAGATATTGGAACACTGCTATCATGTCCCCCCTCGTCCTTCTCTTCTGTCTGAAGGATTGGTGTTGGGTTAACTAAGCCATGGACAGGATCTCTCCGTCAAAAGAAACTCCAAACTCTCTTTATGCTGGCACAATACAATGCAGTGAAAACCGTCTTAATCAAAAGAAAATAATGTAGATCCCCATTGTGGAAGAATATAATACAGGGAAGTGCTGTTTGAATGAGCCCCCCACCTTCAACTCAAACCTCTATATGGCCTATTAAAAGCTACCTAAACCTGGATTCAGGTTTGTGCCCAAAACCTCTTCTCTACATTTGTTTGTCAGATGCTCTCACATTCGACTCTCTCTTCTAATACTCACTGCTTTTCAGTATTAGTAGTCCTCAATTTATGACCACAATTGAGCTCAAAATTTCTGTTGCTCCGTGAGACATTTATTAAGGGAGTTTTACCCCATTTTAACAACCTTTCTTACCACAGTTGTTAAGTGAATCACTGCAGTTGTTAAGTTAGTAATGTGGTTGTTAAGTGAATCTAGCTTTCCCATTCACTTTGCTTGTCAGAAGGTCATAGAAGGGGACCACATGACCCGGGACACTGTAACCAGGTCTTTTTTTCTCATAGAACGCCCAGAACGGAGTTTCGGCACCTTTTTTTGGATGGAACCTTGTAGGGTAGGCAAGGTGGGTTGTATGATGTGTGTGAGTTCCGGCACTTTTTTTTTTTTTTTTTAGAAAAAAAGCACTGACTGTAACCATCTTAAATGTGAGTCAGTTGCTAAACATTTTGATCACGTGACCATTGGGATGCTGCAACGGTTGTAAGAGTGAAAAACGGTGATAAGTCACTTTTTTCTGTGCTGTTGTAACTTTGAGTGGTCACTAAATGAACTGTTGTAAATCAAGGACTACCTGTATGCTAGGGCTAAATGTCTGACCTCTAGATGGCAGCAAAGAGCTGAAGTTTTCTGAATTGGCCACCAAGCAGTAATCCAGATTTTTGCAATCTAGATTTTTGTAACCCTAAATACATCAAAAGGAGACAGCAAAGGTGAGGGGGATTTTTCCAGCTGCTACGGTGGGGAAGTGCTGCCCCCATTTCTCTTGCCCGTTCCAGCATTGCCACTAGAGCTGTAAATTGCACTCCGTCCAGACTCCTGCGTACCATTTAGGAGTCCATATACTGCTAATTGAGAAATACTGTAGTATAATATCTAATCCAGTGTTTTTCAACTTTGGTAACTTTAAGATGGGTGGACCTCAACTCCCAGAATTCTTAGCTAGGGAACTACTGATTTGGGGACCATTAACTATTTCTTTATTAATTACATTTCCAAAGAACACATGGCGGCATATATCATTCTTTTCATGTATGTTTGTCTTCACAATAAGCCTAAAGGTCAAATTATGAAACACAAGATCTTGAGGTTAGATGGCTTTAATTGTTCATCTTGACCTGTACTATAATCTGTACCCACCATTGTTTTCAATAATGATCTTTTCATTTTGATGAGTAATTACTAAAGATTGAAATCCTCCTATTACCAAAACAGAAATTTAACTTGAATCCCTTATGTTTAATTTTCAGTATTTGGTTCCTGACAGCTAAGTTTGTTTGTTTTTCTAAATATACTAAATCTATACAAAGGCCTTTTCTCTACCAGAAAACAGCAGAAAAATATCAAGCTAATATTCAATTATTTGCTACCAAATTTTGACACTAAGTCCCTAGGGGTGCAAAACAAAAAAAATAATAATCTGTGGATCTTGTATGTTCATCTAAAGTGTTAAACTACCTATTCTTGTTTGAAAGGAACATGATTTTTATATCTTGCATAAATTTCCAGCCTCAATTGCAAGGTACAGCTGGTTTTTAGCTGCTTTTGGGATAAAAGATGAAAAAGAATTCTATTGCCCACCCAAGTTGTGTTTATAAGCAAGTCAGTTACAGAGGTGATCCTAAGCACCATATTAAACCATGGAAAGAAAAGAGCAGTCTATTTGTCCCCTATGCCCTTTGCAGCCCAAAGCGATGGTTGGTAGCCACAAATCTAGGAACTTTCTCTTGCAATTAATTGTGGATTGCAAATAATGGTTTGCACTCTGCGTAAATGCAGGCACTGTGGCTTATTCAACAAGATTTAGCTCAAGTCCATGTCTGAAATCAACCTTAATCCAATGCCACAAAAGTAATCTTTGATTTATGCAGTTGACCTTATTCTTCCTTTCCTCTTGCCTTCTGCCTTTATGCTTATCCCCAAATCCAAGTCTCTTCTCTAGAGCAGTTTTTGAGGTTATAGCCAATGCTGAAGACCTATAAAGTGTGTGTATTGCAGAAGATGAAGAAGCAATGATCCAAGGGAGGATTAGATAAAAAGGGGCCAATGATCATAATATCAACATATTTCATTTTTCTAGGAAGGAGGTTGGTTACTATTTAGGGAACTCCATGGGACTTTTCTTCCTATTGCTTTTCTGCATGCAATGTACAATATCTTGACACCCAAATATATGCAACTCTATTCTCATTAACAAGTCTTAATCCTTAAGATTCATCAAAATTTGTGGAACACATTAGCTTTTTATGTGGCGGTTACTGAATTTATTATGTATTGGGTTTGCAGATCTATTTCATGTGAACCCTATTATGAAATGACATGAAGAGCTGAAAAAAAATTGGTCTTACCTATGCAAAGCCTAAAGATATTGTGGATAACTAGCACTCTCTAGTGTACTTCAGTGGAATGGCAGTGTTAGTTTCAATGATAACTCTTTTTTTGCACACTTCGAGATCGTCTTCAGAGTTGTCGTCTCTGCCTAGGATATTGATTGTGTTTTGGCCATTTGAATGTTTCTTTTGCCCTTCTCTATCCTCTCCACCAGCTCCCCCTTCTCTAATCCTATTAGGTCTTTTACATTTCCCGACCATATCTCTAATTATTTTTTTTGAAAGAGATAAAAGTTGTTCAAAAGTCCTCCAAAAGAAATGAAATTCAAATTTATTGTTGCTTTGAATCTAATTTCCCATCTAGACTGGCCTTTTACTTTTGCCTTGAAGGTGTCTCTGTGTCATGTTCTCAACATTCAAAGAAGCAAATTTGTACAGTCCAATGGCAGGTCTTCTTTGGGTTCACACTGCTAGTCATCCACAAGTGGTGGAACAGGGGTACAAGTAGGCTAGCTATTACCAAAAATTGCCCTTCATTCTTATTCTTCTGTTAAAATCATTTTGCAATAACTTTTTGGGGTCTCATCTCTTTAGTTAATGCCTTCTGGGAATTAATGAAATTCTTCTCACTGAAAAGAAAGCAGAGCAACAATTTTGGTCAAGCTAGCTGTCAAACCCTGGTTAATATTCTATCATGGTCTGTATCCATATCGTTTTGCCTTTTACTGTGCTATCAGATCATCCCTTTCTAATCCCCCATCTGCCCTGAACCCTGCCTCCCCAGGCTTCTTGGTGTGACTTCTTTCTGTCCATCTATTCTGCATTTTCTTGATCCTCATCCGGTCCAAATTTTCATCTCCGGCTCCTGGTCCAGCTATTCCATTTATGTCCCTATGAGCCTCTGGCACACACATATGTGCTTCCGCAGGATGACGATGGATGGCAAAATTAATCAGCCCGATTTAGCCTATCATTAAGTTTCTTTGTTGCTTTCCTCTGCTGATCCCTGTTTGAATCATCGTACTTGATGCATTCAGTGCCCTACCCAGAACTTTCAAGCTTTCTGACTTCAGCTAGCCATCATCAGAAATAAAAGCTGTAATTCTTAACCGTGGATGTGCAGGCAGCATCTTCAGTGGAGTTCTGACCAGGTATATATAATAGACATTCTTACCATTATTTTTCCCCCAACGTCTCCAGAAAACATTCAACGTCTTTCTATGGCCTCTTATTGTAGGAGAGGAAATTTTAGATTATCAGCCACTTGAAATATGAATGAAGTAAGTAGCTGTAGAAATGTAGTCAAAGAAGCGGTGAATGCTCTAACACTGGAAGTTTTTAAGAAGAAACTGGACAGCCAGTTGTCTGAAGTGGTATAGGGATTCCTGCCTGAGCAGGGGGTTGGACTAGATGACCTCCAAGGTCCCTTCCAACTTTATTATTATTATTATTTATTATGCTGTTATAATTAATAAGTCCAGTACAGCCATAGAATAAAATAACAATTGTTTCAATAACACATTACAATTAGTTATACCACAATATAAAACAAGTAGCTTTTAAAGATCCATGACCTGTAATAATATTAACTTCTATATGATCAAAGTAACAGATAAGAATTATACAGCAGCTATAACCCATAGAATTAATGAATTTCAAATGGATAGAATGTTTATATAGCTATAACAGAACCATAGTTTTAGATTATATGAAACAAAACTTAAAATGGGCACTGTAAAGCACATACAGTAGATGGTTCGAATAATAATGAAAATGAACAGATGCTGTGACTGATAGCCACAGTCCATCAGATAGCCCCACAGCACAGGTGCTATGATCTAGCCCTAGTCTAGAAGCTTTTTAAAGGAATACCATTCCAGCATTTAATCCACAAAACACCTCTAAGAATCATATATTTATTAACTGGAATCAAGATTTTATAATCAGTACTGGTGAAAAGAACACTTCTTTGTATCTGTTGATTAATTTATACCGGAAGGTCTGTTCCTCCTTCAAGTGCATCAATTAGAAACGCCCCCCCCCCCCAATGTGCATGCACTCCATTCAGTTTCACACACTCTGCTAATGTATTAGATTTTCCTTTCATCCACTGATTATTTATTTATACATCATATTTAAATGTCTGCCCATCTCCCATGGTTCTGTGTTTGCTGTATATTCTACACTGGGTTGTAATGATATTCAGAAAAGCAAGCTAGAATCTAGAAACATACAAAGAAACAATCTTAAAGGATATGATCTGTAACTCGAAATGACTAACCACAGGATCAGAATTAAATGACAACATAAAATTGTGTGTTGCCCTGTGCTGATATAGTAACAGGAAAGGTTACAATCATGTACAAAAAAACCCACTACTCAGACAGCAGAAAATTTTCCCCAGACTACCCTTCTGCCCCCATTACAAGATTGAGCCCTTTGGTAAAGACTAACCATCATAGTCTAGAATGCAGACAGAAATCATGAAAAATCAAAGGGTTTTGGGCTCAAAAGAAATGCTCCTGGTCCTCTGTATAACTGAAATAACTTTCAGTCTATAGCAGAAGGCAAAATCAATTACTCAATAATCCACCAATAATCCACCAATATTAACCAATATAATCTAATCAAAGATTCATACCCAGTGCTACTTATGGCAAAACACCAGAATATAAACTGGGGGGAGTGGGGTAAGGGAGAAAGAAGAGAGAAGAAGAAGAAGAAAAAAACTTCCCCAGAGTGTTATTAATGGAAACACAAATTCAAATCAAGCCACATAGTCTAATTGTTATGGGGGTTTTTTTGGAAGCTCCGGGGGAAGGGGAGCAAGCACCCACCCATGACAAATCATGGACAACCTATATTGCAAGGCCAATGAGAATATGCATGGGAATGAATGACAATGGCATTGCTGTAACTCAGGAAGTTCAGGATTATGGTCCCCTGGCATTTCAGGAACTCTGGGCATGCATTCCTGATTCCAGTTGCCGCATACATGAGATAGTCCCAGCAGCTGGCCCTCATAACTTTATAGGATCGGATTCGTCCTTCCTTGCATGGAGTGTAGAATGAAAGTCCGGTCTAGGATTTAACTGTACCTGGTGGATGTCCAGTCTGCAAAGAATAACGCATGTGTGAGGATCAGTCGGTCTTGCCAGAGCTTGTCAGGTTTGGTCTTGCTTGCCACTTCTACAAGCTGTACACATGGCACATTGCTCTGGTCTCAAGTTGCACCCCTTAAATAACACTGGTTGTGGGGAGGAGGGGGAGGAGGAGGAGGAGGCCGAGATCTAGTGGCATGCTCTAAATGCTGCTTTACTAGAAAGATTATTTTATCAGGGTACAATTTCTTTCTCTCTCTCTCTCTCTCCCTGCATCCTACTTGGGACTGATTTACGTGCCTAGACAAATCACTCAGGCAGGCCATTAGTTCCTGGGTGGGAAGAAGACTGCTGTCATGTGTGCTTAGCTGTCAGTCTGGAGGTGAGAACATTGGACAACTGTGCAAGCACAACATCCTCATCTAAGGACCTTACACTGGAGCTCACTTCCTCTGGCAGGAGATCAAAGGGAGATTTTTTATCCCTCAGCGCATGGCAGAGTTTATCTTTGGGGCCAAGTCTTTGAATTATTTTAATGCGTTGTTGCAGGCTCTCCAAATGTTTCAAACACATTTAACATGTTGGGATTACAGCTGAGCTGAGATAGAAGTTAGGATTTCACTGAGATAATTTTTGAAAAGATTCCCAGAATGTTGGAGATTGGAAAGGAAGATGAAGGTGGTGGGGGGGAAGGGTGCTGGGTGCATCATAATGAGAGGGATACTTCATGCCAATTTATGAGCGGAAGGAAGTCAGAGATTGAGAAATATGTTAAATAAATACATACAGTACAACTGCCTCCGCTGGCCATCTTAACTTCTGTTCTGTTCATCAAAGAACAGTTTTATATACAGTAAGTTTTGTACTGTTCTCATTTAGATATAATTTGCAGGAACATGCAATTTCATTAGAAGATGGCTTATGACTTTACAAACTCAATGAGGAGTTAGAAAGTCAATTTGCTGTAGTGCCTAAAATACTAGTCTAGAAACCAGGACACTGTGAGTTCTAGTTGTGCTTTAGACATAAAACCAGTTGTGTTACTTTGGGCCAGTCATTCTATCTCAGCCCTAGGGAGAGGATATTCCCCAGAAATCTTCCTGGACATGTCTGGGCAGTTGCAAAGGATCCTAAGCTGACTTGAAGGCACATACACTCAGACACACTCTGGGAGTCAAGGATTCTGAACAGACTTTGTAATGCAGATTTTGCCTGCATTTACTGGAGAAAGATGCGGAATGTTTTAAGTTTTCCAGGGAAATGCCTTTGTTATCTCTTTACTACACAACCATCAAGACTTACTTCACTAAGATTTTATGATCATGAATGATCAATTGATTATGTATCATCAAGTTGTTTTAAATAGTAGCGACCATATAGATAGATTTACTCCATCCCCAACCTCAGCTCTTAAAATGTTGCACTCATCTCCACTATAACCGAGTCTATCCACCTTGCTGCTTGTCATCCTTTTCATCTGTTTTCTTCCCCCCTTTCCCAGCATTAGAGCTTTTTCCAGAGAGTTGGGTCTTCACATAATGTATCCAAAGTAGGATAATTTGAACCTGTCCTTTATGCTTTAAGTGAGAACTCTGGGTTGATCTGTTTGATGATCCATCTGTTTATTTCAGTGGCTATCATCATCACATGATGGTGATATGGACCGCAAACAAATTTAATAAAATAAATTCCCAGGAGTCTTTTGCAACACCAATGTTAAAGCCGTCAATAGTATTCAGATCTAGCTTCTACAATTCATGAAGCATATTTTTATTTTCTTTGGCTTTCTCAGTTTTACAGCATACATCAGCAATAATGTCTTGGATTCTTCCCCTTTTCTCTAAAGCCAGTTAGAACATTTAGTATCACTTTTTCCATGTAAGAAAAGGCTGCAGGGAGAAATGCATTGGATGAGCCTTAGGATTATTTTGCTAGCATGTGAAATTAAAGGTCTTGTATGATAGTTTGCACATTCCTTTTTGACTGGGAGCCATCCAGAATTGGTTATAAGATATAACCTATAAGCTATATAAATGCTTTAAGTAATTAAATAAAAACAAATTTTGTTAAGTGTCCCTGTTTTTGGTGTTGGAATTTAGATTGACCACTTCCAATCAGTTGGGCACTGTGTCATTCTCCAGATTTGCTGACATAGCTTGGTTAAAACCTTTATGGATCTTCCTGCCATGTTTATTACCAAGTCCTATACGTCTCCAACTTGTTAATGATCTAACTTCATCTTCTAGAGATTCTTGTAAGTAGGGAATATCTTTTGAAGCATCTTGGATGCTGACATCTCTATTGTAAAGTATTTCAGTATACCTCTTCCAGCTTCCTTCAATCTTCTTTAAATCAGTTACTGTCTATCCTTTAGTGTCCTGTAATATATCCAATTGAGGGTAGACTCTCTTTTGAAAGACTTTCCTTGTCTTTCTATGTATGTTTCCATCTTCTATGTCATTATAGATATTGTTGTAATAATGCTTCCTGTCCAGTGGTGGGACTCAGCCGGTTCACACCACTTCGGCAGAACCGGTAGCTAATTTTTTGTTGCCCAGGCCCAGAATGGACTTCCGGGAGTGGCATCCACAGAGAGAACCGGTTGTTCACATATTTGAATCCTACCACTGTTCCTGTCTCTTATAACAGTTCTATAAACCTTTTCTCAATTCAATGGTGAAAAAAGTAAGATTCTACATTTAGGCAAGAAAAACCAAATGTACAGGTATAGTATAGGGGGTACCTTGCTCAATAGTAGTAACTGTGAGAGGGATCTCGGAGTCCTAGTGGACAATCATTTAAATATGAGCCAGCAGTGTGCTGCAGCTGCCAAAAAAGCCAACACAGTGCTAGGCTGCATTAACAGAGGGATAGAATCAAGATCATGTGAAGTATTAATACCACTTTACAATGCCTTGGTAAGGCCACACTTGGAATACTACATCCAGTTTTGGTCACCAGGATGTAAAAAAGATGTTGAGACTCTAGAAAGAGTAAGAGAAGAGCAACAAAGATGATTAGGGGACTGGAGGCTAAAACATATAAGGAATGGTTGCTGGAATTGGGTATGTCTAGTTTAACAAAGAGAAGGACGAGGGGGGACATGATAGCAGTGTTCCAATATCTCAGGGGCTGCCACAAAGAAGAGGGAGTCAAGCTATTCTCCAAAGCGCCTGAAGGCAGGACAAGGAGCAACGGGTGGAAGCTAACCAAAGAGAGAAGCAACCTAGAACTAAGGAGAAACTTCCTGACGGTTAGAACAATTAACCAGTGGAACAACCTGCCTCCAGAAGCGGTGAATGCTCCAACACTGGAAGTTTTTAAGTAGAAACTGGACAGCCATTTGTCCGAAATGGTATAGGGTTTCCTGCCTGAGCAGGGGGTTGGACTAGATGACCTCCAAGATCCCTTCCAACTTTATCATTATTACAGTTATTATTATTATAGTTATTATAGATTTTTGTCTTTCTTTTTTTTTCTTCGTTTTTCTTCCTGGCTACTTCTATGGTTTGTTCTGAAATACAGTTTGCTTTCTTTTCCTTCTTCATTTTTGTCAGTCTCTTTTCCCAACAACTTTTTAAAGTTTATTCCATAATTCCTCTGGTTCTCTGTCAATGAGGTACAAGACTTCAGAGCAATTCCTGATGTTCTCTTTAAAAATGGTGGGTATATATATAAAATCATTTTGGAAACTGACTGGCCTTCTTCTTTAGATTAACTTGGATCTTATGCATTAACAGTTATTATCTGCTTGATGGTCAGCATCTGGTTATGTCATTAATGCTATAACTGAGTTCCTCATCTTCTTTAGCAATAACAGTCCTCAACATACGACCACAATTGACCCCCAAATTTCCATTGCTAAGCAGGACAGCTGTTAAGTGAGTTTGTCCCCATTTTATAACTTTTCTTGCCACAATTGTTAGCTGAATCACTGCAGTTGTTAAGCTAGTAACAAAATTGTTAAGTGAATCTGGCTTTCCTGTTGATTTTGCTTGTCAGAAGGTTGCAAACAGTGAGCACCTGGCCCCAGGACATGGCAACCGTCATAAATACATGCCAGTTGCCAAGCATCTGAATTTTGATCATGTGACTATGGAGATGCTGCAATGGTTGTAATTGTGAAAAATGCTCATAAGTCACTTTTTTGGTGCCGCTGTAACTTTCAATGGTCACTAATGGATAGTTGTAAGGCAAGGACTATTGGTAATCAATTTGTTTTCTATATACTCTACCTAGCGATGTCCATGTACAGTGTACTGTTTTGTTTGTTTCACTCTGTTAAGAATTTCCGTGTTCGTGCTTCTTACATTCCATGTCCCTACTGTAATTCTATCTTGGTAACTTTAGATCTTCTTTTCCTGTATGGCAACATCAGCAACCAGACATTTTGAAGGCTTTAATTTAGCCATATCATAAATACCATTAGTATTCTGAAAGCCCTGCCTAATTAGCTTGATGGGCTAATGCTAGTCAGACTTCATTCTTCATTCTTCCTAGTATTCCTGCTTCCAAAGATCTGTTGGGAGCAAAAATGTAAGTCTGCTCTCAGCAAGATCCATTGTAAAAATTCATTTACATTCCTAAATCATATCAGATCATGTTATTATATTTTATGGAAATATCTGTAGAATTTTTTTGGCCTCTTCAGTAAAGTGTTTACTTGCCAAATCATATTTTACCTTCTTTTTCTTAAAAAAAAAGATTGCTGGTGAACATTTGACTGAACCCAGGTTTTCTACAATTAACCCAGGTTAATTATCAAATCAACAAGAAAAAAATAAAAAGCCAAATATAGTCTGATTCAAAGTTACTCAGTTTCTATTAAAACAAATAATCAACACCACTAACATAGATCCAGTTTTTCCCACCCTGGTCTGTAAATCTTGTTGTGCTGAATTACTACTAGCTTTCAACAGGGCTTGATTTCTGGCTAATGATTGGATTACTGTAATTTGCTCTGTATAGGATTGCCCTTGAAGAACATTCAGAAGCTGCAGAGACTTCAGAATGAGACAGCATGAGCAATTATGGGCATGCCTCAGTACGCCCATGTTATTCCTTGGTTACACTGGTTCTTAATAGACTTCTGAGTGCAATTCAAGGTGCTGGTTGTTGCCTATATAGGCCTACATGACCTGGGTCTGGGATATCTGAAGGACTGCCTCTCTCCAATCGTGTCTACCTGCCACAAGAGGTCTAGAGAAGGTCCCATCTATTACAGAATGTCATCTACTTGACCAGGAAGCATGCTTTTTCTATTGTTGACCCTGCCCTTTGAAAGACCATCCACCTCAGATTGGACTAACCTAAATCTTACTGATCTTTCAGAGAGCTCTTAATACTTGATCTGATCTCTCAGACATGGGAATCGGGAGGTTAATTAATCTTGAAAAGTATTGTTAATTTATTATGGATGGGTTTTTCCTCAATTGCCATTCTTGTTTTACTTTTCTGTTACTGTAATGGTATCTGGGAATGATCTGAGGGGCGGCAGGGATATGGTGCCTAGGGAATAATTAGATAAAAGAGGGCAGAACCCACAGCTGCATAATGGGCAGCGGAGAAAGGAGTTTTCCCTAACTTGTCAGGCTGTTAAAAAGGGAGATTTTTAATATAAGATTTCCAAGATTCTGTTAATATGGATAGTCCTTGACTTAGAACAGTTCATTTAAGAATGATTTGAAGTTACAACAGCACTGGAAAAAAGTGATTTATGACCATTTTCCACACTTATGACCATTGCAGCATGGTCATGTGATCAAAATTCAGACATTTGATAACTGGCATGTATTTAAGAAATACAGAAGTTTTGGGCTCAATTGTGGACATAAATTGAGGATTACCCATAAAGTAGAATTAGCTCATTTGGTATGTTTCTTATCAGATCTACCTGGGAAAGCTGACAATTATATTTATATTCTTATTTGTTCAATTCAAGTAACCTGAGATGATGCAATTGTAGCATGGACCTGATCTTAAGTGATCTCTATTTTTATAAGTACATTTCCCTTTTTATCCTGACATGGACCATTTAGAATTTTGTCCACTAGATGGCAAACAAAGACAGCAAATGTCTTACTGGTTACTGCTGGCTTTCTTCAGTATTAGGTTCCAATTTCTGAAATCCTGCTTTTATCTGCCAATAATCTTGCAGATGGTGGCAGGTTCTTGTGTGTGATTTAAGATTTGTAACAAAAGACATTTGGCTCGCACAGCCTATTCCTCCTGCTCCTTATTTATTGGTTTATTAAATAAATGTATATAACTGCCCAACTCACACACAGCGACTTCCAAATGGCACACTAAATCTCTAAATTATACCACAGTAGTTAACCCGCTGAAAAGCTTAAAGGATCTATTTGAATAGACAAAGCAGAACTTATTTCTTTGGTACAGCTAAATAACTGGTGCTCTGTTGGGTCATCATTTCAGAGATATATCCTTACTTAAAGAGAGAAACAAAATGAGGGGGAGCAAAAAAGCAATGGGAGTGGGAGCAACTTCTGATTTCCTGCAGTTGCCCCACTGAGTTTCCTTGTGGAAAGTTGGCAGGGAGCATCAGTAATCTTCCTTCCTCACTCCTTCCCGACCCTTCCCTGCCTCTTTTCCTCCTTACCTTTCTCTCTCCTTCTTCCCTCCATCCATGTCAATTTGTGATTTATTTCCTTCCTTCCTTCCTTCCTTCCTTCCTTCCTTCCTTCCTTCCTTCCTTCCTTCCTTCCTTCCTTCCTTCCTTCCTTCCTTCCTTCCTTCCCCCAGACAGCAATGACCATGACTATAGGCTATAGTAACAGAATCTTGGAAGTCTGAATTCTCTCTCCCTCAGTCTTATGCTTCAATGAATGGGGGAGGAGCTACTCTGAACTTCTTTTTCCTGCTTCCACTGTTCCCTGGGCCTAAAATAATGTTTTTGGTTTTGTAACCATCATGGTCTTTGCCTAGCTTCCCCCAAGGTCATCTCTGTGGGTCTCTACACTCAGTATCCATTAATGACTGATGGTGGACTAGAATCTGGATATTCCTGGTGCCAATCTAATAGTTTAACTAGTACTTACTGTGTGCTAATGATCAGCATTCTAAATTTGCAGGTACACCTGGAATCTCAGATAGTATTCTCCTGTCCTACATTATTGGTGTTGTTATTTTTGTTGTTGTTATTATACTAATACTTTTACATGAAGATAAACCAGGAACTGCATCCGTAACTCAGAACAATGGCACTAGCTTTTCAGTGCTTACTGTTGAATACTTTCAGTAAAGACCCTTTCCCTTTAAGAGAATAACAGAATAACAGAGTTGGAAGGGATCTTAGAAGTCTTTTAGTCCAAGCCCTATATCATGTCAGGCAAATGGCTAATCTCTTCTTAAAAACCTCCACAATTTCTGAAGACAAGCTGTTTCATTGATTGATTGTTCTATCTTTGTTGGTCTTTTCTGCACTTTTTCTAGAATCTCAACATCTTTTTTATATCATGGCGACCAAAACTGGATACAATACTCCAAGTATGGTCTTACCAAGGCATTATAAAGCAGTAGTAACACTTCACGTGATCTTGATTCTCTGTTAATGCAGCCTGGGACTGCATTGGCTTTTTTGGCGGCTGCAGCACACTATTGGTTCCTGTTTAAGTGGTTGTTCACCAGAACTCCCAGTCTCTCACACAGTTACTGCTGTTGAGCCAGGTACGAGGTACTATTCTATATCTGTGCATTTTTCTTGCCTAAGTAAAAGTATAAAACCTTACTTTTCTCACCACTGAATTGCATCTTATTGTTCAAGTCTATCAAGATCCTTCTGAATCTTAAGCCTATCTTCTAGAGTGTTGTCTACTCCTGTCAGCTTGGTGCCATCTTCAAATTTGATGAGTTCCCCTTTAATCTCGTTATTTAAATAATTTATTACGATATCGAAGAGTACTGGCCTAAGACAGAACCTTGAGGTACTCCACCATATACTTCCCCCCCATAAAATAGTTGGGTTGTTTTTAGGATGTGTTGGACACGCACCAACATTCTGAAGTGAACAAACATGATCAGAGATTGGTATTTGGGCATGCAATACATTCAGTGTGCTTGCCAAAGTCATGATCCAATTGCCTAGTCAATTGGCTCCCTCAGATCATTTGTTAGACAGCAGTGAAATTAGTCTTAAACACATTTTCTCCCAGCTCATCGAAATAAGCTCCAAGGCCAAGAATTTGATCTTGTTTGGCTCACAAAGTCCTTTCCTATAATAGCCGCTTGTGCAATGGGTGGATTTCAAAAAATGTCTAATGAAAATTGCCAACACTGAGGCAAGAAAATGAAGAGCAGCTGCTACAATCCTAGATGTAATGAAATGCATATTTGTGCATTTTATTTGAAATCATTTTGTCTGGATGCACTATATAGCATTGCTTCAGCTGTGATATTGCCAGACTACTGTTCAGTCATTGGCTACTAACTGAAATATATATATTTTTTGTAGGAGAGGCGACGAGCTGTGTGGGACACCAGAGAAACAATGAGAGGAACAAGCTATTCTTGATGCTTCCTGTTTGGGAGTTTGCTAGGGAACATCTTTTTCATTGCTCATTAAGATTCTCAAAGTCTTGGTCTACTAAGACACAATGGCAAAATAAAAATTTTCAACAATTCCAGATAAAAAAATAATCATGCAGAAACAAAGGGAAGAAAACCCATGAGTTTCTGCTTTGCCTTCATGTCTCTCCGTTTCGACTTGCCATTAGAGTTGGGGTGGGGAGGTGTTGCTTTAGAAATGTTTCGATGGAGAAATGAAACCCTTTTGATTCTGCTGTAGACTGTGAGAGCTGGAGCCATTTCCAAGGACACTGCAACAGGTGTGGGAGAGAAGCAGACGGTTCCCATAACAAAGTGAAATTGTTTACAGGGACTACGTGAAAAGGCAGGGGTTTGGGCAAAGAGACTATTGCTTAATTCTATGATCTGGTGTCCTGGAACCTTAGAGTGAATTTTGCTTCGACAGTACCATGTTGTGTATTCAATAAACAGTAAACTTTTTGGAAATGGAATGAACCTGGTTATTTATTTGGATCCTCATGTTGACACCTTGATTTATGAATACAGTTGGGATCTGACTTTCTCTTATTAAGCAAGGCAGTTGTTAAATGAGTTGTACCCAATTTTACAACCTTGTTTGCTACAGTTGTCAAGTGTATCATTGCGATTGTTAAGTGAATCATGCAGTCTCTAAGCAAAGCTAGCTTTACCTGTCGAAAACCAGCTGGGAAAGTCACAAATGGCAATCGTGTGAACTTGGGATGCTACAACCTTTATAAATATATGCCAGTTGCCAAGCATCTGAATTTTGATTACACTTCCATGGGGAGGCTGTTAAGCTGTAAGTGCGAGGAATGGCCATAAATCACTTTTCTTTAGTGCCCTTGTAATTTCAAATGGTCATAAGTCAAGGACTACCTGTACCATATAGCTACTTGTCCTTTGAATCTTCCAATGGGTGCATGCATTTTGCAGTCAATGGGTGTTGGAGAGAGGAAAGTAAAGCTGGAGACTGAAGATGTCTGGGGTGGATGTCAAAAAATGTCCAGTTGGAGTGACAGCTGCATGATCGAAGTTCTACCTCTTTTATTACAGGATCCCCTAAGCTAACATTAAAAAAGTTGTTTGGTTGGCTGAAGCCCTGAAACCAAGAGTCCCTGCTTAAATGATGGATGAGCTGAAATCTTTTTATACAGATCCCATTCAGGACCATTAGTTTCTTGTGAGATCTTCCGTGCAAAACCCAGTGCGAAAGATGTACTATTTGTATATTCTTCAACTTCAGAAACAGCAAAATGTTGTAGATGTTTAAGGGTGAAAGGGTAGGTACACCTACTCTGGATTCTAAAAAAAATCAACAGCAAGAAATGAATATATATTTAATTGTTCTTTTATTTTAGAAAACCATTTTAAAGCATATGAATATTACTTCTGCTAGTAGTTCTATTGTGATTTGATTTACTGAATGATCATGACAAACATTACTAGTGTTAGTTTTTATTTCTGTTATGTTGGTGTGTTTAATACATGTGTGCCCTGTCTGGGCTGTTCATGAACAATTTGGAACACATTGGAAAAATATTAAAAATTGTTTATATGTATAAAAACAGGGAGCCTATAGCAGTGGAATTATTATAGCAGTGAAATGTTTGCTATATGTTCTGTTTATTAATTGCTGGAGGAGTCCGCCAACCTATAATCAAACTAGTTTTGATGCAATCATTTGAAACAGGATTGCTAGCCAGTGTTTTTCCTATTTTTTCCTGGGCTTTTTTTCTGTCTTAATTTCTCTTTCCCTTTATTTATCAGTGCTTAAATTTTTGGCAATGTATGCTTCTATGTACTTTATTCAATGATAATTGAGATTCATTTCATGTGAGAAATGCTATAAGAAATACATGTTTTTTATCAAATAAAAAGTGTTGTTTCTAAATGTTAGTCATATTGTTTACTGATTTGATTTTTATTGCTCTGCAAACTCACAAGCAAATTCCGATGCCTTTAACACCAAGTAAACGCAAAAGGAATGAATAATATATTTTATTTATGCTGCTTTCCACAAGTTCAATCTAAGCTCAACAGATACTGATTTCATTTTTATTGCAGTGTGTGTTGCTAGCAGTTATATAGCCATAATCTCCTACACATTAAATAAGATATTTGTACTGAAAATGATTTTTTCCTATTGTTCTATCACTTTCATAGTATAGTATAATAAATGACCTCCTTATTATAAATTCAACACAGTAACATTGTCAATTAGGCACTAAAATATTATTTTTATATTTTATGGGAAAGCCTTTACAGGGGGTTAAGGACTATTGACTGGATCTATAATAATTTGTGAGTATTCAAAAGAGAAAAAGTGTAAAAATATTTAAGAAGTGTCTTGTTGGATTTGAACACTAGCAGCTAATCACATACCATTTATACATTTATAAATGTGCAATGTAAATATTTATTTTTCATACTTTGACTTCACATTCTATACTG
Organism: Protobothrops mucrosquamatus; assembly: GCF_001527695.2. NCBI lineage: Eukaryota > Metazoa > Chordata > Lepidosauria > Squamata > Viperidae > Protobothrops > Protobothrops mucrosquamatus. The sequence goes on along the minus strand of NW_015388063.1, from coordinate 83,506 downwards.
ACCTTTGTACTTATGTAAATATATAACCGCACATGCACATTGGCAAGAATTTCCTCTAGAGTATATATTTTTCCTTCCGGTCTATGTTTGTGATCAAATGCATTCTGTGGACAATAAACCCAAACTGATTTATAGACTTAATTTCTATATGCAAACATGGTAGACTTAACAGTTATAGATGCTTTTTCTCTGTGGCAAAACCATTCAGTGAACAGAATAATGGTATTTTACTATGAGTAGTTGCAAAGCTGCTCCACTTTTATTTTCCGGATCTGTTGCCACTGTTAACTCAGGTTGAGATGAACATTACTAGTCAGTGTAAGTGTTATGACTGGTGACTTTGGTGAGGCAAGGGAAGACTGTGAGAAGACAACCAATTACTTTTCAAACAGTGATAGTGCAGCTTGAATATAAGATAAGTTGATGAGACAAAAAGCTGGTTGATCAAAATGAGAAATTGTCAAAATTCTTACCGTACTCTGATGGGATTTTACTCATCTATAAGGCAGTTTTATGTTTACATGCTATAATTTCTTTCATATTTAGTTTAAAACTAAATCTATAAAGCCAAGCTCTTCATATGATTCTATTGTTTAAACAATTTGTTCTTCATACCAATTTTCTCAAATTCAGGAACTTTAAGATGTATTTACTTCAACTCGCGCTGGCTGAGGAATTCTGAGTGTTGAAGTCTAAATGTTTTTAAGTTGCCAAGATTGATTGCACTAGACAATAGGTAATTCATTTACATTTCACCTGGATGAAACTTAATTGACTAACAGCATCATCTTTTAATAGATGAACTTCAGCATTCTAGCACTCAGAATTAGAAAGCCACTAATTGTTAGGGCACGAATGAGATTTCACTATGCTGAATACACTATTCCATAATTAATACAACTATATTTTTTCTTCTTTTTCTGATAGTCACATATTGTGGCCCCAAACTGGTGTCCTTCAGAATGCTGGACCTACATGTTCCTCTATTTGATTACTAATTCAAGTTGTTCAAAGACCATGTTGACTATATATATATTGGGAACTCTTATACTCCTACATGAAGAGATACTTGGTTTTACTTGGGTGTTTAGATTTGCCTTGTATGTGTGTGCTTTAATATACAGAAATAAAGAACAAAAGTACAAGTAGTCCTCAACTTAAGACCACAATTGAGTCCAAAATTTCGGTTGCTAAGTGAGACATTTGTTAAGTGATTTCCCCCCATTTTATGACCTTTCTTGGTAGAGTTTAAGTAAATCATTGCAATTATTAAGTTAGTAACACAGTTGTTAAGTGAATCTGTCTTCCCCATTGACTTTGCTTATCAGAAGGTCACAAAAGGTGGTCACATGACCCTAGGACACTGGAAATGTCATAAATATGAACCAGTTGCCAAGCATCTGGATTTTCATCACGTGATTATGGGGATGCTGCAGTGGTTGTAACTGTGAAAAATGGACATACGTCATTTTTTTCAGTGACATTGTAACTTTGAATGGTCACTAAATGAACTGTTGTAAGTCAAGGACTACCTGTACAAATTAAAAAAAAGAAAATACAGGGAAAAAGAAAAAAAACATTGAACTCTACCCAGAAAATGTCTGCTTTTAAATGCAGCAGTAAACCTTGACTGAAGAAAATAATACTAAGTTGTTTTTCTGTTAAGGCAACAGACAATCTATAAGCATAGAGTGAATACATGTTACCAACCCAAGATTGTAAATGTTTCAATCATAAAAGAATAATCTTTTTTTTTTTTGCTAAACCACATGATGGATAAATCCCCAGTTTTTCATAAATTCTAAGTTTTTGGTGTATAGTTCAGAATCACATTCATATCTTTATGCCATGTCACATTTCCCAAAACCATATCAACAGACTGAAAATTAAATCACTCCATGAGTGAGATGGGTTATCCCTGAATTAGATAAATAAATACAACTGAACTAGGAAAATAATGAGATAATAGATCTCCCTGTTATATGTGTAGATGTTCCCCCATACATCAGTTTCTTGCATTTTTAGTCTTAAGTAGAAACTGCTCAGTGTAATTAGTGCAGGTTGCAGTCAAATAACATTTTCCAAGTAATTTTCACACATGTGTTTGATGAAAATACAAAAATGATAGAAATGGAGTTTCAAATGTGCTTAGTGCTGTATAGTGAGTTCATGGATACAGAATCCAAATTAAACCTAAAGTGTAAATTCAATTGTACTGAATGTATTTTATCAAGTTATTCCTCTCTGGATGACTATCTTGCTTATGACCCTGAGAACAATCTCTCTTGTGTGTATCTATGCCAGGGGTCTTAAACTTGGCCCTTTTATGACTTGCGGACTTCAACTCCCACAATTCTAGGAGCTGAAGTCCACAAGTCATAAAAGGGCCAAGTTTGAAGACCCCTGATCTATGCTGAAGCTGATAACCCCCTGGTGGAGTAAGAGTCTCAGATTTATTTTCCTGTCCTTGCTGAAAATCTTTTAAATAGCCAAGGTATTTTGGTGAGATTGTAACAAAAATAATAAAGTCAGTGATTTCACAGAAAATTTCCAAAAATTCTATTGTTTCATAATACATCCTGTGCCATTAGATGTACAATCTAGGATACCCAGTCAACATACATATAAGTAGTCATTGACTTATGACTGTAATGGAGCTTCACATTACTACAGGTGATATGAGAGCAGTCTTCCAGTACTTGAGGAATAGTCACAGAGAAGAAGGAGTGGACTTACTCTGCAAAGCACCTTAGGACATGACAAGAAATAATGGATAGAAGATCATTAAAGAGAAATTTCCTGGCAGTGAGAATTAAAGAGAAATTTTCTGGCAGTGAGAACAATTAACCAGTGGAATGGCTTGCCTCCAGAAGTTGTGGGTGCTCCCTCACTGGAAGTTTTCAAGAAGAGACAGGCAGCCTTTGTCTAGAATGATATAGGGCAGGTGATTTGTCAAACACATCCACCCTGGCCCCACAGAGGCAAAAAAAAGTGCCAATACATCACAACATGGTCCACGATGTGGCCAGGTTTGACACACATGGAAAGTCCTTTCCAAACCTATTTTTCTATGTTTTATGATATTGAAGTGATGAAAAGATGGCCAGCTTTGGCAAAACTGATGGGGCTGAAACAAGGGAACGAGTCTTCTCTAAACTTTGGGACTTTCTACCCTGTTAGACCAACCTGGCACCCCCTTTATGTCCTCTTTTGTGATGACATCCTATTCATAGGTCATACATATTTTAAAGGAAACTGTCTCATTTTTATGGTCATTTTATGATTTCTTTTAGCTATTTTTCTTTTTACAATTTCCTTCTTTTTTCCTTTAAAAAAATTAATGTTGTTTGGATTTTAAATCATTCTGAGTAAGGCTGGTTGTGAAGGTTGTGGTGTGCATCAATACATTCCCTCTTTTCAGTGCCAGGAGTAGTTTTACTAAATTCATCATTGTTTGAATATTATATCCCATTATCCTTGTTAATACTGTTATTGCTTGTTAACTTACTGTGAAGTGTACTTAGATGAACAAATGAGACATTAGAAATAATGATGATGCTTTGGGCAGCCTCAGATTGCATCATTCAGGCTATAAATTAAATTATCCAAAGAAGCTTTTGTCAAACAAAGTCCCCTCTCATGGCAAGCTTACAGATAGACGGTGCACAATTATGGGACTGTACTGGGATATAATACTATTGTTCTATGTATCTTACCAGCTAAAGGAGGAAATGGAAGAGGGAAACAGGCTGCAATGAACAAGATGTGCTTCTTAGATTATGAAACAAAAAATTATTATTAAAGAAAGAACAGGGAACAAAAACATATTATGTACAAAGTTGAAGAAATGTGCTCTTTAAAAAAGTTACATAAAATGGTATTGTGTAATGTAACAAGCAGTATTGTGTAATATAACAAGCAGATCAAGGTGAACACCTGCTACCCAAATCCTTAAACTTTCATCTGGGGAGAGGTTTCTCCAGGCCTGTCCACCATAATAACTAGTTTCATACTTATTTTCATCTGCTACAGATAAAGCATACAATCAGAGACTATAATCCATACAGCAGTGCAAGGATTGCCAACTGTTATCCCTGCTTCTTCTCCGTCAACATTCTCTTGAAAAAGGCAATTTTTTAATCCTCCCAGTAGCCTGTAATGTAAAATAAGTGGTTGGGTACACATCCCATCCTCAGCCAAAATGTGGCTTGTTTATGTTTGTCTTAGTATATTGGGTGAATCAAGCAACTGTGGGAGGCAAGCTCTTATCACAATTAATGGGCTATGGCTAAAACAGAGTTTGGCATGATTTGTGAATCCAGCTATTCTGTGGTTTGTTGAAGAATTTAATTCATTCCTACCATTGGAATAAGATTAGTTATCTCAATCAAGTCTGTTCATAAGGATAGACGTTGTTCTAGTAAAGATACTGTTGAAATGGAGAGCAAATCCAAAAGATCCAATCTTGGTTGGTCACCAGGACCAGAGGTTTAGTCTTCTGAGCTTTTGGACTCATGTTGAAGCCCACCCTCAAGGAACTTCTCTCTCAGAATGTGAGAGAAATTCCCTGAGGATGGGCTCCAGCATGAGTCCAAAAGCTTGGACGACTAAGTTTCTGGTCTTGGTGATCAACCAAGATAGGATTCTGCAACATTATCCTGAGACACATATATTTGCCTTCATTCATGAAATCCAGAAGAAGTTGGTATAGCAAAAGAAAAGAGGATTTTAGCTTGGACAGCTGTTAGCTAACAATGTTGACTTGAGTGAACTTCATAAACAGGTTACAGGGGCAGAGTTGACCCTACCATGACCTGGACAGACAATACATTCTTCTGTTTCCCAATAATAGTGGCATCTGGTAGAAACCACAATCATGCCATTCACATCATGACTTCACTGTGCATATAATTCAAATTATATAATTATGTGAGTCACTTGACACCAACTGCTGTACATAACCAGGTCACTTACCTCTCCTTGCCCAGTAATTTACCATGGCCAGGATCTGAAAAAGGGTGTTAGGAGTTATCAGACAACCAGCAGTGATGTGGTTCTAATGTAGTTATTACGAAAGCTGACTCAGGCAATATGATTAGTGGATAAAAAGCACAGAAGCATTGCAGCAATTTACATTTTAGCTGTGTTGTGTGATATAATTGCTGTTGAAAATTAAAAGTACAGGACATGGACTCCACAGCCTTACCCAGCTGGTATTGCTGAATTTCCATTGCCATTGATTGGGAATATTAGTCCAGTGCATCTGGAAAGCATCAAAGCTGGTTTATCCAGTTTCAGTGCAAGCCTGAGTAACATACTGATGACACCAAGAGAATCAGCCATCCTACCTTGTCAGCCAAGATATCTTCTCAAACTGATATCTACAATTTATTATTAAAGTTGAAGTGTTCATATCTGAAAGATGATAAGACCACAAGCCAAAAATTGAGATGAGATAGAGTAAGAAGAAATTGAGGCCAACACTAAAGTCAATTTTATTTAAATGTAAACTTAATTCAAATTAGATGAATTAAAGGATTGATAATATCAAGCGCCTGGGAAATCAGGAGATTCAGGAAGTTCAAATGAGTATAAAGATTTATTGCAAGCTTAAGCTCTCTACAACAGACATGTCAAACTCGCAACGTTACATGATGTCGTCTGACATATCGGAACTTTTTCCCCTTTGCCGGCAATGGGGTGGGTGTGGTTTTCTCATGATGTGTCCGGCCCGTGGGCCGGCAGTTTGACACCCCTGCTCTACAAGAATCTGTCCAAGTGACGGTTAAGGGAAATGCATGAGAGTTAAGAAGAGCAAGGAATTCAAGGTCGGCTGAACTTAGATCTCCTGCGAGTGTGAAGGGACTTGTGACTTATGATGTGTTTGATCCCTCCTACAGGCTCAGTCTGGACATTTTCTACAGATAAGTGGGCCAAGCATGTTACTGAAAGGCAAAAAAGTATACATTTCCTGATATTTCCACTTTAAAACACATTTTCCAGATAGCTGGGCCACATAGCTGGAAGAATGATGTTTTCCCTTTTATCCATTTCTAGCTTAAACAAATAGACTTTCACCATCATAACCTGGATAGTGAACAAACTACTCTGCATTATGCTCATAAGGAGGGATTTATAAATGATGATTATTGCCAAGGTATACACAAGATGAAGTAGAGAACATTGGTGAAGATTGTAAGATAGCCACAACTACAAGTCTTTGATCACATGATAATAGCCATCTTGATTTTTTTTTTTAATTCTAGCCTGACAACCATACTTAGCATTTGAATGTTATATTGGGGAACACACTCCAAATAGTATTAAGTGAACCAAGACAAAACTTTCATTGAATTAAACTTTAATATAATGAATATTATTTAATATGATGTTTCCTGTCACATAACAAATGACAATTTTGTAACCATGTTTGGAAGGTTTTGAGGACTATGCTGAAGGTTCTTGGAGATGGAATACACAAAATATGACTTTACACCTCTGGCTTGGCTTTGTCTATCACTATGTATCAGCTCCGAATGAGAGAACATTGCAGTTTGTAAATGCTTGTTCCTGATTTATTGATTTAACTCCTGCATATGTGACTCCATTTACCTATAGCTTGTTCTTGGCAGATATTTTATTTCAAAGTTTAATCACAGTTTAAAGCTTACAGCAATGCTTTATTGGTTATTATTTTCTCTCACTCTCTTTATTTTCAAGCCCTATGATGAAAAAACCTTAGTTTACGAAAGGCAGCATATAAATTCATACATATTAAATAAATGATTGCTATTACCCAAGAAACCCACCAAATGCAATAAAAGAAAATGAGTAGAGGTTTCTCTGCTTTATATGACAATAATACTTATGGCTCAATCTGGAACATCTGTCCCTTGTATTCCTGAGGGATATTTGCAACATGCATTGTAAGCACAAGGGACTTTTGCAATATGTGTGTTCAATTCATGTTTTATTGTGCTGGGAACAGGAAGAAGAAATTGAATTCTAAAATGTTTATGTTACTGGGATGGGTGTAGCACCTAAAACAGTGGATTTGTTTGGGTTTTTTTAAACATATCTTCTGAAGTTCTGAAGTTAATGTCATACCTAATGATCATGTGGGATTTGCTTAATGACGGTGCCTGGAAATGCCAGAAGTACTGTTGCTAAGAGGCACAGTCATGTGATGTTGTGGTTTACTATGTCACTTAGTGATAGAAGTTTCAGTCTCAATTCCTGTCCTTAACTGAGAACCTGAAAACTACCTGTAGTTACCATCTTATTCTTCCTCTCTTTTTCCTCCTAATTTCTACTTTCCTTCCTCCAAATCCATAAATCATCATTTCAGTCTTTTCTTCCTTCATCACAAAGTCCAAACAAGATTTCCAGACTTTCAAGAAGGTTTCTAGTACTTTTTCCCCTGGTCACACTGGTCCGCTTTGGCTCTTCCACAAGCTCTGTCAATTTTATAATCCAGTCTTCCACTGTGTGTATCTTCATGCTTTACTTTCTAGGAAACCCCAAGGTTGTAGTCTAGACTGAAAAGTTGAAGAAACAAGTCAGAAGATGGCTATGATAAACTATTTCCATATTGTTGCCACAACCTGGATATATCGCTGTCTTTGCAGTCACCATGAATTGAAGATTCAAAAGTGACTTTACTTTGAAGTATTAGATGGCAACATCTAGTTAATCTTCACTGATCTTGCAAAGTTAAGGCCAGACCGGTTTGGTTCTTGGATGGGAGACAACTATGACAACCATGATTCTCAAGGCTGTTGACTGGGAAAGAGGAAAAATGTTCCTGGGAGTAGGTCATAGTAAATCATTTGGAAAATCATTTACATATTAGAGAAATAGAGCTCAGTTAATGAGTTTGGTAGTCTTCAAAACCTGTGAGGGATATTGTTACCACAGCATATACCTGGGTGAATAACCAGGTCTATAATCTAGAGTTGGCTGTTAGCTCCATTCACTAGGATGGTGGCATCTCATATCAGTCATTATACATCTGATTCTGATTCCATAGAATCAACTGCCTTTGACTTTTCAATCAAATCCTCAGTTAATACATTTTAAAGGGAGATAAAAGTATGTTACTTATAGCCTTACTCTCATGAGATGACTGCCATTATCTAGTGGAGATATTATACCATTAAAATGTATTTTTTACTATTTTATGGAAGCTAGTAAGTTTGGAAAAGTTTGAAATTGGTTGTATATATTATGTTACTTGTTAATTTTTACTAGCATATATATGATATGGTATCTAGCTAAATTTATTGCACCAATTACATTTCAGCTAAAGAACTAGGCATGTTGCTATATTATTGTGTCAAGGAACAATTTCATTGTAACTCTGTTTTATTTTGCATATGATATGGAGTAGTTGGTGAAATAATTTTTATTGCTACTACTAACCCTATTTGGACATTCTAATTTTCTCCTGCTTTAGTAGTGCATGAATAACTCTTAGTAGTGCATGAATAACTCTTAACTCTTATAAGGTAATGTTGTTTCTGTGACAAATTCAAGTAGGGATGCTGCAATGGTCATAAGTGTGAAAAACGGTCATTAGTCATGCCGTTGTAACTTTTCAGTGCCATTGTATTTTCAAATTATCACTAAATGAAGGGTTGTAAGTCAATGGCTATCTATACTACCAAGAGATGAAGGAAGAAGGAGGAGGAGGAGGAGGAGGAGGAGAGCATTTCAGTCACTCCCACTAAGTGTTTAATGTGTTTTTTTACCCAGGCCCATGCTTGAAGGGGTCCAGATAATCTGCTTTAGCCAGGGATCTTAGTTACTCTCACCCCACAACCTTCTCAACAACCTTTCCTAAAAATAAAAGATTGGAGACTATCGATAGCAGAAGGAGTGAACGATCATCTCTTTCAAGGATGATAGCAACTCCTCCTCAACCCCCCTCCCTCTCAAAGAAGAAGACTTTGTTTCACTGAGAAGCAAGGAGCAAGGAGTGATTATTCCACTGGTATGGAAGAAAAACTGTCATGGAGAAACAGGGAATGGGCCTTCCTGACCTAAAGCCCCCTCCTGCTCTGGGGATGAGAAATAGCATCCAAGCTGTAAGAAAGATTCAGTTCTCCACTCTTTATATATCTTAGAAGCTTTTTGCTGATTGCAGTGGAGCAAAGTGCTATCTTGCCCTCCAAGTGGGGGATAATCAAGTTATTCTTGGCATGTCATCCAAACGAAGAAAGAAAAGTTATCCTTTATCCCATCAAAAGATAAAAAGTAAAGGTTTCCCTTGTCCAGTCACGTCTAACTCTAGGAGGCGGTGCTCATCTCCATTTCTTAGCCGAGGGAGCCAGCATTGTCTGAAGACATTTCCGTGGTCATGTGGCCAGCATGACTGTACGCTGAGGCGCACAGAACACTGTTACCTTCTCACCAAAGTGGTACCTATTTATCTATTTGCATTTACTTGTTTTCAAACTGCTAGGTGGGCAGGAATTGGGGCGTGTACACGTTGCACAGCTCTTGAGTCTTGAACCCAGGCAGTCAACTTTCCAGCTGACAATCTCAGTGTCTAATCACTGAGCCATCAAACCATCCCATCTACAATGCTTCAAAAAAGAACCTTGTTCTCAAGCACAGCAGCTTAGCTTATAACAGAAAGACATCTTTCTCAAACTTTGGAGAGCAATGTTTACCAGAAATGAAAAACAATTAGATGGACAAATATAGGATAATTGAATGCTATTTGCCAATACATTGTTATTATGAAGAGGCAGCATTTCATCCTGGATAATGAGCTTCAGGACTCTGCCCATATTCTTTGAAAATCAAAGTGCTGCAGTTTCATTGCCTTGGCTACCATTCTTATATCTCAACCACATCTCCTGATAGCATCTATTGCTTTGCTCTGACCACTCGCTGACTGGAAATGCTAAAACATTTGTCAGGGCAAAATGCTGTAAGTGAAGCCCTGGATCTTCAAAAAGGGAAGAGGGTACAAGTTTTTGTTCCTCTCAATAAAACTAACCATTTCAAAACCACTTCCAGAAATAGTACGTTCTGCTGTATCCTGTCCACCATGGACTAAACAAAGATATTCATGTCACCATTTCTTTATGTTTAATTATAGTCACCTTCAAGTAACCATTGGGAATAATATATCCACTATACCCTTGCCCTGCGACAATGGCAAGGGTATAGTGGATATATCCCCATTATCTTTTCATTCCTCCGATGCAAAATTAATTTCCATTTTTTAAAATATTGCATCCAGTTTTGGTCACTGGGTTATAAAAAAGATATTGAGCCTCTAGAAAGAGTGCAGAGAAGAGCAACAAAGATGTGCTGGTGGCTAAGACATATGATGAACATTGCAGGAACTGAGTATGTCTAGAATAACCAAGAGAAGGAATAGGGGATGATATGATAGCAGGTTCCAATATTTGAGGGGGACAATCTATTGCCCAAAGCACCTGAAGGCAAGACAAGAAGTAGCAAATGGAAATTTGTCAAAGAGATCCAATCTAGAACTAAGAATAAATTTCCTTGCAGTGAGAATAATTAACCAGGGGAATAGCTTGCCTTCAGAAGTTATGGGTGTTCCATCACTGAAGGTTTTTAAGCAGAAAATTGGACAGCCATTTGTCTGAAATGGTATAGGGTCTCCTGCTTGAGCAGTGGTTGGACTAGAAGACCTCTAAGGTCCCTTCCAACTCTATTATTCTGTTATTTCAAAACAGAAAATGAATACAGTAGAGTTAATTCTGAACATCTCTAGAATTCAGTAAAGTGTCCAAAAAGCTTTTGAAATATCATAAGACCAAGAAAGGGATTTTAGTAAAAACATTGTTTTTCATGTTTGGCTGGAAAGAGTAATAGTGCAAGAAAAAGATGGTTGCAAGTTCTAATCAATACACCATTAAGTTGCCGAGAGATTACTTATATAAGATTACATAGGTAAGAAATTATGAAACCACTTACTTTTCCTGTTTTTGGCAAGAAAAAATAATTTTGAAAAGTTTTAGTTGTGTTTATTCTTCAACTTTATATCTACCACTCAAAGTAATCTAAGTTCTTAAAAGCACCTACCTGAAATCTGTCCTTCCATTTTGCAAAATAGCATGGATTGTTACAGAGTCATATAAAGAGATATGGGTTTTTGATGTTTAGAAAAAAAAATATTTATTCAGTTGGCTGTTTAGTTTTTTAAAATGGAATTTCTGTGTGGCTTTTTAAAAATGTATTAATCAAAATGGATAGTTGGATAGTCTAGAAATTAAATAAATAAAAGGTACCAGGACCCAAACTTACTTCAATTTATCCTTCTTGAATAAACATAAATTAATTCAAAGGCTTTAACAGAGAAAGGTATTATACTATAGCTTGAGATGGATGATTTTAAGCCCTTTCCAGTATATTGATTCTTGATATAATCTGCTTTGGGTTAATGGCCCTAGTGGTTTGGAAAGAACCAGAGAACCAGTTTGGTCTAGTATAGGGGTTTCCAAACTTGGCAACTTTAAGTCTTGCGGACTTCAGCTCCCAGAATTCTTAAAGTTGCCAAGTCTGGAGACCTCTGGTCTAGTGGTTAATGAATCAAGCGTAGAAACCAGTAGATTGTGAATTCTAGTTCTGGCTTAGGCATGAAAGCCAGCTGGGTGACTTTGGGCTAGTCCAGGGGTAGGCAACCTCGGCTCTTTTATGACTCATGGACTTCAACTCCCAGAATTCCTGAGTCATAGCTGACTCAGGAATTCTGGGAGTTGAAGTCCATGAGTCATAAAAGAGCCGAGGTTGCCCACCCCTGGGCTAGTCAGTCTCCCTCAGGCCTTGACATCAGGTTTCCAAAAACATGGGCCCTATACTTGTGGAAAAAATGTTAGGGGGACAAGAATCTCTATATACTGTATAGGATTATTGTCCATCAAGTCATTATGTATGGCCCATGTACATATAACAAGGGTTTCCCTTCTTTGCATTTTTTAAAGTGGGACATTGTATTCATAATAGCTTGTTGGTTTGCAGCTTTAAAGATTTAGAGCAGGTGTTATAGAAATCTAATGGGAAACAGTGAGCATTTGTGTGTTAAGCATGTGATTTTTTTTATTTACAGATAGATGCAAAAATTGCAAATAAGTTTCTTCACTGACTTTATCCAAAGGAAATTAACCAGAGGCTAATCTTCAAATGCTATAAATAAACTTTTGTCTTCAACTCCAGATGTAAACCTAGAAAGTAGAGGTAAATGTGGAAATGCCTAAACCGCCATTGTTTTAAGAAAATAGGCAAGGAGAGAATAAAATAACCAAAATAAACCTGTTATTTTTCCATGAGAAAATCTTGAAATTCTCTCACCAGTCTTTTCTTCAGTCATCCGAGGAAGGAAGGAAGGAAGGAAGGAAGGAAGGAAGGAAGGAAGGAAGGAAGGAAGGAACATGAGAAGATAAATTTTTGCTGGCTCATTACATGCAGCATACATTATCTCCATAATCATCATACATTCCAAACAGCATATTGATTGTCTTCCAAGGAATTTCTTGTACAACACCAGTACATCATATAGATCTAAGGAAGAAAAAATAAAGATAGAGCACCAACAATAAACAATAGCACCAATAGAAAACAAGATCCTCAGATGCTTTCAAATCCATGTTGAAAAGAAATAACACAGAAGCTTTTTTGAGTCTTACATCGCTGAGATGTCACGCTGTGCTTTGGATGAAACTAATTTGAAACTTACTGAAAGTTTTATTTTCATTTCTGTTGGCACATCTAAGCACAGGCCCTATAGACCCAATAGTCTATCTCTTCCAAGGAATCGTCCTTCTTTGTTGTTATTTCTCCTCACGCAGTCCCAAAGGTACTGACAGCTCCTTTTTTCTTTTCTTTTTCTTTTAATCCAACCAGTTTTGTACTTTTGTTATAAATGACAATTGAATTTTACAGCATCTGAAGACATTTACAAATATCAGGGGTTTCAACTGCATTTTTTATTCTCAGCCTCTCTTCTCACATTCATCTGGAGATTTGGGAATTTCCACAAGGCTGATTTTTCCTCTGCTACTTGGATAATGCGAGGAAGCCAAGAACGCTTAAGATACAAATTTTTGCATTTGGGAATGGGGAAAATGATGTCAATAGCCATTTTGAGCGAGCATTTGTCTCCTAAAGAGTACTTTATTCAGTTAAATGATGGTGCATTTATTGTTTTAATATTGAATATATTAATTTTGGAAATGAACCAGGAATTTGTGTGCTGCCCAGAGTCGTATATGAGATGCATGGCCACATGAATTTGAATAATTAAACAAACTCATTTTGATAATTGTAATTAGATTAATTTTGTGCTGGAATCTGCCTTGCAGTTTCTCAGATCCTTTCTTTCCTTGCTCTTCTATCTTCTGCACAGAATGCTTGTTGACAAGTTATTTATAACTGATTTTGGCGGCATCCTTGAATGGATTTTATTTTTTTAGGTGGCACAGGGCACAAGTGGCACAGATATTTCTGGTGTTATTGTGTACTGCTCTGCGTATCTGCGTCATTCTGCAACCTCTGGACTGCCCTTACCTGCCTTCCTGAAAAAAATCCATAGGAGCAATATCCTCCTGATATTGTCTCTGGAGATTTAATTGATGCAGGAGAAAACCAGGGGGGGGGGGTATGGAGTTTAAGATGGAAGATTCACAAACACTCCTCAGCCAGCCTGTAATTAAGTAAGTGCTAGAACATCATATTCGATTCCTGAACATTTTCCCAAAGTTCTCTTCTCCTTCAAACCACTTTCTATCTAAAGCCTATTCTTCTCATCAGAAGGAGGGAGAACAGCTAGAAAATAATACATTAGCGGAATACTTCTGCCCAGCATGAATGCACATATTAACATTATCTTAAATTTATAAAATTCTCCAGTCTGCTGTGTGGCTTGACTTTTAAGCAAACAGAATCAAAACAAATGATTTGCAGGAGAATGAATGTGATGTCATTTTAACTGCTATTGGCATCACTACAGACTTTATCTGAATTTGAAGTATAAAAGGAAATATCTCATTTTACATGCCTATTTTGCAGCAGTAATACAGGTAGTTTTAAACTGCACTTCTGATTTTAATGAAATTGATACAAAAAATATGTTGTCCCTTCATAAGTCAAATTTTATTTTAAAGATATTTCAGGGTGCTTACAGAGCTTGGAAGAACCCACATATTGTGTGAGTATAGCCTTTATAGAAAATAGGGAGTGGGAACAGAGAAAAGTAGGACCTGGAGCAAAAGGATAGTAAGAAATGATTGGTTCGATCAGGCCATTTCCAGTATACTCCATCTCATGTACCTACCTGACTTAGTTTTCCAATCCCTACAGACATCATTCTGTGGTAAGAACGCACCCCCCCCCAATCCTTGTTACTATGCCCCACAAATCACAAAAATAAAACTCAGGGAAAGAAATACAGAAACAATGTTTCACTCATGAAACCCCTGGCTATTGCAAAAAGCAGAAACGTGGAATCAGGCCTGTTGATTTACGAAGAGAGCTCAATGAAGGTGATAGACAGACTAAAGATAAATGGGTAAAATTAATTACATTTGTTTGACAGGATTAAAATCCAAGGAAGTCAATATTTTTGACCCATTGCTAGCCTTGCAAAAGCACACAAAGCAGGCCTCCAAATTATGAAATGCTGTAAAACTGTATAAAAATCCTTGTACTCATCAAATCAATTTGTCAGCTGTCCCAGAACTGCATGCTGTTGTTAGTTCTGCTCATCAATAAGCAGACCTTCTTTCTTAAGCAGCCTCTATTTTATTCCCGGCTTGGAACTGGACCTGATTTTTCTTCCAACAATTCCATAGCTACTGAGTTCACACATTCAATTGTTTTGTTCCCCTTAGATTTTCTCCCTGTTTTTATATCTGTGGTATTTTACTTCCAAACATTAAGGCTTTGCAAATTTCTAATCTCTCTCTCTTAGATGTGAATGCTGCTATTTTGAGCATAGTCCCGATACAACTAAATCACAAGGTCCAGGTTCAAGAAGGGCACATTTGTTTTATAACTGGTTTTGTGTTTTTTCCTCCAAGGTAATCTCTGAGGCTCTGAGAGATGGGAAGGGAGTGGTATTACACTGCTACTCATTGAAGAATTAATAGTCAGAGAAATCTTTGTTCTCTATTGCAGTAAGATGCAGGGCTTTTTTTTTTCATAGAACGCCCAGAACGGAGTTCTGGCACCTTTTTTGGATGGAACCTTGTAGGGTAGGCAAGGCGGGTTGTATGGTGTGTGTGAGTTCCCTCACCTTTTTTTTTTTTTTAGAAAAAACATACTGGTAAGATGTATAGAGAAAGTGGAGAAAGGCAGCTTATGGAAGGAATGGAATGTCAAAAATAATCCTTGTCAAAAATATTCTTGTCCCAAAAGAACTACTGATCCCAAAGGAAATTGATAATTCTGTGGGGGGAAAAAAAGCCCTTTTTTGCTTTTTTTCAAAAGGCAACTGGACTTTGTTTTTTTGCTTGAAGACATTTTACTTCTCATCCAAGAAGCTTCTTCTGAATGGTAGTGGAGAATGGAAGGATTTGTATTCCTTGCAGTCATCTGGTTATTAGCACTCTTTTATTATTCTTTTTATTAAGGAATATAAATCCTTCCATTCTCTACCATCATTCAGAACTGAAAAATCTTCTTGGATAAGAAGCAAAATGTCTTCAAGCAAAATCCAATTACCTTTTGAAAAAGCACCTTTGAGACAACCATGACCTGGATCACTGAGAATCTCATAGACATTTTCTTCCTGGTGCATTTGTTTATTTAGTGTATGGCATATACCGCTAGGGAAGCTACAAAGTAATGCCCACAGTAGAAGTCTTGGCAGCTGACAGTCTCTAGTCTGTTTGTTGCACTAGTGCACCACTAGAGGGAGAACTAGCTTCACACTAGCTGGCCTGCAATGTCCTCAGAGGAAATCACCTCATCTGAGACTTTCCTCCACTGCTCCTTCGCTGATCACGTCTGGGCAGATCTAGGACCAGTTCCAGCTTCCCATGCAGAACACAGCCACCAGTTTCCCACCATCAAAATGGCAGTACCTATCTATCTACTCGCCAACAATACTTTCAAACTGCTAGGTGGACAGGAACTAGGACAAGAGACAGGAGCTCACCAAACGGTGTTTTGGGTTGCACTTGTAATATTGCATACACAATATTGATGTTAAAAAAACCCCCCAATGGTAAAAAAAAAAACATTCTTAGAAGGGGCATCCAGGGCCTACCAAACTCTTTCACACAAAGGATTCTATAAAGGTGTTGATAGTTATTTTTCCTGGTGGTAGGAGGTATTGTGTGGGAGGACGATGTAATGGAATGTGTGGCTGACCTTGGGATACAAAAGAAAGAGATGCTGCCCAGGAAACGATCAGACAAGAGAGGAAGGAGCCTGCAGTCACTTAACGGTCAGGGAAAGAAACTTAGGAAGCACCTGCCCTAATTGATCAGATGGTTAAAAGTGGCGGCAGGAAGTTTGTATTTCAGACTTGCAAGTTTCAGTTAATCTAGCCTTACAATAAAGTAGATTTAGCTCATCTAGTTGTGTTACCTGGGAGGCCTGACCAAAGAATGGCAGAGGATTCACCAGCTGCTGCCCCAAATCTGTTTTACATTAAACACTGGAAAAAGAGCAAACCCTGCTTGGCTTTGTTCCTTAGACAGAGTAGAGCTTAGCTAGTGGGCCAGTACAATTTATATCGACATATTTTTCTTTGCCCACTCAAGGATGACAGGAAAGTACATTACTGTGGCAGCCTGGATTAACCCATGGTCTTGCTTGGGGCAATGTTGAATTTGGGTTGGCTACATAGACTATAACACTCAGTTTTATACTTCAGAAAAGAAGGAATTATAAGGAATGGGGATCAAAATATATCAGCGTCTTTTTTAAGATGGGATAAGGACAGGCAGGGTATGGTTCTTTGGAAAGCTTCAGTGGTTGTATCAGACTTGCCCATAGATTGGATATGACCCACAGGTTACCCGCCAAAGATAGACTCATTATGAAGCTCAGCAGGCCTGTTCAACTTTTGTGAACCTTATTTTACAATGTTATACCCAATTATTTGCAAAATGTAAGGGATTTATTCTATATGTCCTGAGCCTAGTAAATCTAAAGACCATTGCTCATTTTATATTTTAGTTTGATTGTTGCAACACAAAATCCCTTAGACTAGTTTCCTTACTCCCCATACTTTATGAATAACATAAAAGGAATTAAATCTTGTCTTTATTGCCCTGACTCAAATATCTCTTTCCTCAAGTCCATTTTCAAGACAGAGCTGTTCATCCATCACGAAGGAAAATTCTGCTAAGCCCACAGGACCAATTGCTGTTCCTTTTAAGCCACAGGCTGCTTACTTATCCACCCACAGAAAAACACTTCCCGGTTTCATCAGACAACTTTCAACTAAATATCATATTGTGTGGGATTAACACATAATAGTTTTTGGAATGGTGGGGAATAAGACCAGGTGTACTGAAATTTAAATAAAACAATCAAGTGGCAACCAGATTATATAGCTCAACCACCCTGACTTTATGGAAGGCACTATGTTTATACATAGACTGAAGAAGAAATTATGGGTGCTTGGCACTTCTTGCCTTCTTTTGAAGAACATAGCTCTGGAAACGTACACATTTTTGCAAAGGTTTTTATTTTTTACTCTTTTTTCAATGGCACTGTGGAGACCACTCTGCATTGATGTTTTTGAATAGTGCAATATCTTCTTCTAGTCTAGTTTAATGAACAGAAAGACTAGGAGTGGCATGATAGCAGTGTTCCAATATCTTAGGAAGTCAAGCTATTCTCCAAAGCGCCTGAGGGCAGGACAAGAAGCAACGGTTGGAAACTAATCAAGGAGAGAAGCAACCTAGAACTAAGGAGAAACTTCCTGACAGTTAGAACAATTAATCAGTGGAACAACCTGCCTTCAGAAGTTGTGAATGCTCCAACCCTGGAAGTTTTTATTGGACAACCATTTATCTGAAGTGGTATAAGTTTTCCTGCCTGAACAGGGGGTTGGACTAGAAGACTTCCAAGGTCCCTTCCAAATTCTATTCTATTCTATTCTATTCTATTCTATTCTATTCTATTCTATTCTATTCTATTCTATTCTATTCTATTCTATACTTGCACAATAGATACAGTATTATGCTCCTAATGCATCACCCTCTATTAATCCGCCCCTCACTATCTAAATGATCTCAGGGTTGTTTTCCTGCTCCATATCCAAGTAGTTTTTTGTGTTATGTTACCCCAAGGCTATAATTTCAGATATTCAACTGAAGTGCACTTCAGTTTGTTGCAAGTTAACCATAGTTTCAATTGGGAAAATGTGACCTTCCTAGACCAAGCCAAATCCAAAAATGTCAGGGAATTTCTAGAAGCCTGGCACTCTGACAAATTAGCCATCAATAGACACAGAGACATTAACAACATTTATAGACTTTGCAAAAGAAAGAATCAACCAGCCCACAAGGGAACAAAAAGACCCAGCACCCAGATCAGTATAGATTAACTCCAGGATTAACATCAGACCAACAATCAAGTAAACAATACCCAAATCAAGAAACTGCCAAAGAAGCAGACAGTAAACAGCCCAACCAAAGAATCTCTAAGACCGCCCCCACCCAGAGGCGTAGCGTGGGGGGTGCAGGGGGGGCCGGCCGCACCGGGCGCAACATCGGGGGGGGCGCGCTCGCACTCGCAGCTCTCTGCCCCTGCCTGTGCGAATCCGAGCCGAGCCGCCGGGTCGCCGCCCACTGTGGAGGGGGGGGCGCAAATTACTTGCCTTGCCCCGGGTGCTGACAACCCACGCTACGCCACTGCCCCCACCCACACTGACAGACAAGCCACCAGAATATAAACTGACAGCAAACAGCACTCCTTACTAACACTGATGATGTTACCTAGTTTGGGTAATGAAACGTCTGCAAGAAAACAAGCAAACTCAGAGAGCACCAAGGAACCCCGTTAACCATAGCTATTCATTGGCTATTTTGCAGAGGAAGAAGCACCTCTTCAATCACCAATACTTAACATGCTTTCTAATAGTATTTCCCCTTCTTCCCATTAATGCAGAAATAGCATAGTGTTTGTGAACCTTGCATAACATTATACAAGACTGTGATTCAAAACCAGGCAGGATTTCTATTTCATTAGTGTTGCTCTTTGCCCAGGTTAGATATTTTTCCACCTGTTTTTTTTTTTTTTCAAATTCCCTGCACCATTTTACCATTTTCCTACTCATCTTCAGATCACCCATCCAGCCTCCCTGTCTATATATTTCATTGAAAATTTAGAAATAAATGTTGAAAGTGAAATGGATGTCCTCTCTCATGTAGTTAACAGCTTGACTGTACCTCTTGTAATATTGGTTAGATACAATGATTGAATTCAAGCAAGCTAGCTGTGGATGGAGCATATGTTGACTCTGTAAACTGTTTAGAGAGGGCTGTAGAGCACTGTGAAGCGGTATATAAGTCTAAGTGCTATTGCTATTTGACAGCATCTTCTATTCATGGGAAATGGTGTTCCAAATGTTGCTGTGTAAAAATTTCAGAATTCCAGCCAATATGACTAATGTAACAATCTAATTTTGGTAGAAAGATCATAATGGATTGGCAATGCATGGAACACATATGGTTTTCAGCCTTCCCTCCCCCCAAAAGGCAGGACTTTTCTTTTTTTTTTTAAAAGAAAATATTATAGAAGATCAAGGGACTGTGGTGAGGGTAGGTGTTGTTACCAACCAACAGAAGATATGTTTAAAGATTTCCCCGATACTATTTAAAAGATATGTTCTGGAAGAAGAAAATGGAAATCCATTTCCATGATAGTAAAATGTCCTCCATCACTGTTTTACATCTGTCTTTACTAAAGTAAGAAAAAGAGCCTTTAGATGCTTGCACTGGAAAGAAAATGGGACAGAGGAAGCCTTCATTACAACAACATTCAACTTTCTGTGTAGAATAATTATTATAAAGTTTACATCTGGCCACCAGCTGGATCTCCTGCTCAGCAATGCTGTGTACATTGATTCCTTAGGATGTTGCTCTGCAATTCTCCACAGGAAACAGTCCTTTTCAAGCTCCAGGAGTTTATTCCCATGTTATCTTCGGTGCTGAAATACTCTACTTCTTTGCTGTTTACAAATGGCTATTTCCTTGAGGGATAAAAGAACTGCTGTTATTGTCAGCATGTAGCAATATCTGCTGAGAAGAAATCTACCCTATCTTTCTCTTCCTTCTTGTTAAATAAAAATATATGGGAAACAAATTTAGCTCCTGAAAAGGATACTTGGTTCA
This sequence comes from Protobothrops mucrosquamatus, assembly GCF_001527695.2. Lineage (NCBI taxonomy): Eukaryota > Metazoa > Chordata > Lepidosauria > Squamata > Viperidae > Protobothrops > Protobothrops mucrosquamatus. The sequence goes on along the minus strand of NW_015388063.1, from coordinate 63,173 downwards.
TCAGTTCATGCTTGGAAATACATAAGTCAGAGTGGTTTTTCCCCCCTTTCAATCATATTTGATTCTTGGAGATTGCCTGAACAAATATCTGCACTTTGGTTGACAAGGTTTTTCAGAAGTGGTTTGCCATTGCTTTTTTCCCAGAGCTGAGAGAAGGTGACTGGCTCAAGCTCACCCGGCTGGCTTTTTGCTAAGGTAGGGCTAGAACTAACCCTTTCAACAGTACACCTAGATCATGTTGAACTGAGCAATATAGAACTTCATTATCCAGATAGCTTTTATCATTCAAGGAAAGATTTCAGACCTAAAAAAGTCCCCTGTAGCCAAATTTTATTTTCAGAAACATCCCTGCTCTGAAATTGTTTAAGCATTTCAACTCCTCCAGGTAAATTGTAATGAAATGTTTCTCTGGTTTATCCACTTAAAATGGAGAATTTCTATATCAGGATCAAGTTACAATGAGGTATTTAATATTGCTTTAGTGATCATGCGATAAGCTCCTGTGCTTGCTTGCTTTGATTCCAGTCCTGCCCTTTTAATCCATTGATATATTTTTTTCATTCATGGGAAGGAATGAACTAGGAGTGTATGAAATTCAGTGATTAAAGAATAGAAATTTCTTGAAAACAATTAAGAAATTGTAAAAAAAATGCTGGAAAATTTAGTTTCCCCTCTGGACTGCACTGAGTCCCCTTCAGACCATGTCAGTCTAGTGGTTTCAGCTAGAAAGTACCCTGAACCAGAAACATTTTGAGATGTCCTTTAATTGTCAGATTTTGTACCTAGCTAGAATGATCAATATTTGTTCATTCAGCATTAGTGGTGCCATGTTTTTCAACAAGAGAATGTACTGACAATTCCCGGTCCCCCAAGATTTTTTCCATTTTCTTCACTTTTATCACTCAGTTGTGGCTTGATAGGTCTTGAATCACAAGAAAGGGAGTTTAATACACAAGATATTGTATGGAGATGTTTACAGTGCTGCCATATCTGTCAAGCTTCATACCAAGGCTTGGCAGTAAATCACCAATCTCCAGACATTTAATCCTTGGTTCAACTTCTCATCTTGATTTGATATAAGATTTAGGCACAACTCTGCTAGATTAGAATCTTTGTTGTAGACAGGAAGACGTACGGACACACAACATGGGTTGCGGGGGGGGGGGGAAGGTTGACAGTAGAGATATAATTACAATAACTGCCAAAGCTAGTCTGGGAACTGTTTCTTCTTGTCTTGCCACTCTCAAGCTGTACCATATATTGAAAGATTTATAGATTAAATTTTAACTTTGGTAAACTATTGAACTGTATGATATTGCAATAATCCAGCTACCACAAAGAGTTTCTCTTAGGTCTTTGCTGACATCTGGTGGTGGTCCAGCTGAGATCTACTTGCCACAATGTCATTCTCATGTTAAAGGGCCACCTTCCTTTTTTCTTCTTTCAAAGTGGCAGACTGCTCCAAATAAGTCAGGAGGGAGCTATGTGATCGAATTATCTCTATATACAAAACTCATGGCATGTAAAAAATTAAACACCAGGAGGAAAAGTAAATGTTTACAAGAGTTCTTCCTGGGGTAATAATTTGTGTAGATTTTTCTCCCACCCCCAAAATGTTTTGGTCTATACCCATGGATGTGAGTGCTGTATATGTATAAATCTCTTGTTTTTATTCTGTACTAGCTGTACCCAGCCATGCGTTGCTGTGGCTCAGTCTGGTTAAATGGAAAAGAAAGAAAAGAGAAAGCGCACGTTTGTAATATATCATGTTTTTACCTGTCACAGGTGTGACATCTATATAATAGTGGGTATATAAAAACACGTGTGTATTCGAATTCAATGTTGTGTCAAAATTTCAAAGCAATCGGTGAAGAACTTTCGGAGATTTAAGATTTTGAACAAACGAACATTTACATTTTTATTTATATAGATTAGTATGGCAGTCCAGTTGATCCATTTCTAAAAAATCAGCTGTATTATCCCTGTTTTGGTTTGCAACTTTCTATCAGAAGGCTTTTGTAGGCAACTTTGCAATCATATCAAGTTTAATATAAATTCTCTGATGAACGTTTTGCTCTATATCAAAATTTGCCTAATAGCAATCTTCTCCTGCTGATAGATTTTCCTGATTGCAAGGTATTTTCCTTAATATAGCTATATTTTCCAGAAACGTTTTCCAGAAAATGTTCTATTTAAACACCTCATTCACAAAGGCATAAAAGGCAATGTATTTTAATTTTTTAAATCAGAAAATGATACTATTTAATGATATTGTTTAGCATTATTATGACAAAATTGTTATCATTGACTCTATTTTGGAGAAATCTATAAATCTGGTCCTAATTAATCTGATTCATTTTACATTCATATCTATAAGATAATTGCATTCTGTATATCTGGTCAATGGTGCAACAGAAATGGCAGACAAATTAGTTTAATTTTAATTAAAGCATTATTTGTATTTATTAAACTTATAATATCAACTACTTAGATTTTTCAGGGATTTTTAATAAATGTATGANGCCAGGGGAGGCACCCCCGTGGAGGGAAATCTCCGGACCTCCAGGTGGTCCAGGCCGAGTGGTCTGGGCCGAGCGGGCTGGAGAAGGCCGGAGACGCCGGAGACGCCGCCCGCCAACCATCAACGGGGCCGCCGCGGACGGGAAGGCCGGGTAAGCTGGAAAAGGCCGAAAAACGGCCGAAAAACGGCCAAGAACGATGGCCTGGCCAGGGACTTTCTCCCTGTTTTTATATCTGTGGTATTTTACTTCCAAACATTAAGGCTTTGCAAATTTCTAATTTCTCTCTCTTAGATGTGAATGCTGCTATTTTGAGCATAGACCCGATACAACTAAATCACAAGGTCCGGGTTCAAGAAGGGCACATTTGTTTTGTAATTGGTTTTGCATTTTTTCCTCCAAGGTAATCTCTGAGGCTCTGAGAGATGGGAAGGGAGTGGTATTACACTGCTACTCATTGAAGAATTAACAGTCAGAGAAATCTTTGTTCTCTATTGCAGTAAGATGCAGGGCTTTTTTTTTTTTCATAGAACACCCAGAACGGAGTTCCGGCACCTTTTTTGGATGGAACCTTGTAGGGTAGGCAAGGCGGGTTGTATGGCGTGTGTGAGTTCCCTCACCTTTTTTTTTTTTTTTTTAGAAAAAACATACTGGTAAGATGTATAGAGAAAGTGGAGAAAGGCAGCTTATGGAAGGAATGGAATGTCAAAAATAATCCTTGTCAAAAATATTCTTGTCCCAAAAGAACTACTGATCCCAAAGGAAATTGATAATTCTGTGGGGGGAAAAAAACCCCTTTTTTGCTTTTTTTCAAAAGGCAACTGGACTTTGTTTTTTTGCTTGAAGACATTTTACTTCTCATCCAAGAAGCTTCTTCTGAATGGTAGTGGAGAATGGAAGGATTTGTATTCCTTGCAGTCATCTGGTTATTAGCACTCTTTTATTATTCTTTTTATTAAGGAATATAAATCCTTCCATTTTCTACCATCATTCAGAACTGAAAAATCTTCTTGGATAAGAAGCAAAATGTCTTCAAGCAAAATCCAATTACCTTTTGAAAAAGCACCTTTGAGACAACCATGACCCGGATCACTGAGAATCTCATAGACATTTTCTTCCTGATGCATTTGTTTATTTAGTGTATGGCATATACCACTAGGGAAGCTACAAAATAATGCCCACAGTAGAAGTCTTGGCAGCTGACAGTCTCTAGTTTGTTTGTTGCACTAGTGCACCACTAGAGGGAGAACTAGCTTCACACTAGCTGGCCTGCAATGTCCTCAGAGGAAATCACCTCATCTGAGACTTTCCTCCACTGCTCCTTCGCTGATCACGTCTGGCCAGATCTAGGACCAGTTCCAGCTTCCCATGCAGAACACAGCCACCAGTTTCCCACCATCAAAATGGCAGTACCTATCTATCTACTCGCCAACAATACTTTCAAACTGCTAGGTGGACAGGAACTAGGACAAGAGACAGGAGCTCACCAGATGGTGTTTTGGGTTGCACTTGTAATATTGCATACACAATATTGATGTTAAAAAAAACCCTAATGGTAAAAAAAAAACATTCTTAGAAGGGGCATCCAGGGCCCACCAAACACTTTCACACAAAGGATTCTATAAAGCTGTTGATAAGTTATTTTTCCTGGTGGTAGGAGGTATTGTGTGGGAGGACAATGTAATGGAATGTGTGGCTGACGTTGGGATACAAAAGAAAGAGATGCTGCCCAGGAAACGATCAGATAAGAGAGGAAGGAGCCTGCAGTCACTTAACGGTCAGGGAAAGAAACTTAGGAAGCCCCTGCCCTAATTGATCAGATGGTTAAAAGTGGCGGCAGGAAGTTTGTATTTCAGACTTGCAAGTTTCAGTTAATCTAGCCTTACAATAAAGTAGATTTAGCTCATCTAGTTGTGTTACCTGGGAGGCCTGACCAAAGAATGGCAGAGGATTCACCAGCTGCTGCCCCAAATCTGTTTTACATTAAACACTGGAAAAAGAGCAAACCCTGCTTGGCTTTGTTCCTTAGACAGAGTAGAGCTTAGCTAGTGGGGCAGTACAATTTATATCGACATATTTTTCTTTGCCCACTCAAGGATGACAGGAAAGTACATTACTGTGGCAGCCTGGATTAACCCATGGTCTTGCTTGGGGCAATGTTGAATTTGGGTTGGCTACATAGACTATAACACTCAGTTTTATACTTCAGAAAAGAAGGAATTATAAGGAATGGGGATCAAAATATATCAGCGTCTTTTTTAAGATGGGATAAGGACAGGCAGGGTATGGTTCTTTGGAAAGCTTCAGTGGTTGTATCAGACTTGCCCATAGATTGGATATGACCCACAGGTTACCCGCCAAAGATAGACTCATTATGAAACTCAGCAGGCCTGTTCAACTTTTGTGAACCTTATTTTACAATGTTATACCCAATTATTTGCAAAATGTAAGGGATTTATTCTATATGTCCTGAGCTTAGTAAATCTAAAGACCATTGCTCATTTTATATTTTAGTTTGATTGTTGCAACACAAAATCCCTTAGACTAGTTTCCTTACTCCCCATACTTTATGAATAACATAAAAGGAATTAAATCTTGTCTTTATAGCCCTGACTCAAATATCTCTTTCCTCAAGTCCATTTTCAAGACAGAGCTGTTCATCCATCACGAAGGAAAATTCTGCTAAGCCCACAGGACCAATTGCTGTTCCTTTTAAGCCACAGGCTGCTTACTTATCCACCCACAGAAAAATACTTCCCGGTTTCATCAGACAACTTTCAACTAAATATCCTATTGTGTGGGATTAAAACATAATAGTTTTTGGAATGGTGGGGAATAAGACCAGGTGTACCGAAATTTAAATAAAACAATCAAGTGGCAACCAGATTATATAGCTCAACCACCCTGACTTTATGGAAGGCACTGTGTTTATACATAGACTGAAGAAGAAATTATGGGTGCTTGGCACTTCTTGCCTTCTTTTGAAGAACATAGCTTTGGAAACGTACACATTTTTGCAAAGGTTTTTATTTTTTACTCTTTTTTCAATGGCACTGTGGAGACAAGTCTGCATTGATGTTTTTGAATAGTGCAACATCTTCTTCTAGTCTAGTTTAATGAAGAGAAAGACTAGGAGTGGCATGATAGCAGTGTTCCAATATCTTAGGAAGTCAAGCTATTCTCCAAAGTGCCTGAGGGCAGGACAAGAAGCAATGGTTGGAAACTAATCAAGGAGAGAAGCAACCTAGAACTAAGGAGAAACTTCCTGACAGTGAGAACAATTAACCAGTGGAACAACCTGCCTTCAGAAGTTGTGAATGCTCCAACCCTGGAAGTTTTTATTGGACAACCATTTATCTGAAGTGGTATAAGGTTTCCTGCCTGAACAGGGGGTTGGACTAGAAGACTTCCAAGGTCCCAAATTCTATTCTATTCTATTCTATTCTATTCTATTCTATTCTATTCTATTCTATTCTATCCTTGCACAATAGATACAGTATTATGCTCCTAATGCATCACCCTCTATTAATCCGCCCCTCACTATCTAAATGATCTCAGGGTTGTTTTCCTGCTCCATATCCAAAGTAGTTTTTTGTGTTATGTTACCCCAAGGCTATAATTTCAGATATTCAACTGAAGTGCACTTCAGTTTGTTGCAAGTTAACCATAGCTCTAGACAAACTTAACCATAGTTTCAATTGGGAAAATATGACCTTCCTAGACCAAGCCAAATCCAAAAATGTCAGGGAATTTCTAGAAGCCTGGCACTCTGACAAATTAGCCATCAATAGACACAGAGACATTAACAACATCTATAGACTTTGCAAAAGAAAGAATCAACCAGCCCACAAGGGAACAAAAAAACCCAGCACCCAGATCAGTATAGATTAACTCCAGGATTAACATCAGACCAACAATCAAGTAAACAATACCCAAATCAAGAAACTGCCAAACAAGTGGACAGTAAACAGCCCAACCAAAGAATCTCTAAGACCACCCCCACCCACACTGACAGACAAGCCACCAGAATATAAACTGACAGCAAACAGCACTCCTTACTAACACTGATGATGTTACCTAGTTTGGGTAATGAAACGTCTGCAAGAAAACAAGCAAACTCAGAGAGCACCAAGGAACCCCCTTAACCATAGCTATTCATTGGCTATTTTGCAGAGGAAGAAGCACCTCTTCAATCACCAATACTTAACTTGCTTTCTAATAGTTTTTCCCCTTCTTCCCATTAATGCAGAAATAGCATAGTGTTTGTGAACCTTGCATAACATTATACAAGACTGTGATTCAAAACCAGGCAGGATTTCTATTTCATTAGTGTTGCTCTTTGCCCAGATTAGATATTTTTCCACCTGTTTTTTTTTTCAAATTCCCTGCACCATTTTACCATTTTCCTACTCATCTTCAGATCACCCATCCAGCCTCCCTGTCTATATATTTCATTGAAAATTTAAAAATAAATGTTGAAAGTGAAATGGATGTCCTCTCTCATGTAGTTAACAGCTTGACTGTACCTCTTGTAATATTGGTTAGATACAATGATTGAATTCAAGCAAGCTAGCTGTGGATGGAGCATATGTTGACTCTGTAAACTGTTTAGAGAGGGCTGTAGAGCACTGTGAAGCGGTATATAAGTCTAAGTGCTATTGCTATTTGACAGCATCTTCTATTCATGGGAAATGGTGTTCCAAATGTTGCTGTGTAAAAATTTCAGAATTCCAGCCAATATGACTAATGTAACAATCTAATTTTGGTAGAAAGATCATAATGGATTGGCAATGCATGGAACACATATGGTTTTCAGCCTTCCCTCCCCCCAAAAGGCAGGACTTTTCTTTTTTTTTTTTAAAGAAAATATTATAGAAGATCAAGGGACTGTGGTGAGGGTAGGTGTTGTTACCAACCAACAGAAGATATGTTTAAAGATTTCCCCGATACTATTTAAAAGATATGTTCTGGAAGAAGAAAATGGAAATCCATTTCCATGATAGTAAAATGTCCTCCATCACTGTTTTACATCTGTCTTTACTAAAGTAAGAAAAAGAGCCTTTAGATGCTTGCACTGGAAAGAAAATGGGACAGAGGAAGCCTTCATTACAACAACATTCAGCTTTCTGTGTAGAATAATTATTACAAAGTTTACATCTGGCCACCAGCTGGATTTCCTGCTCAGCAATGCTGTGTACATCGATTCCTTAGGATGTTGCTCTGCAATTCTCCACAGGAAACAGTCCTTTTCAAGCTCCAGGAGTTTATTCCCATGTTATCTTCAGTGCTGAAATACTCTACTTCTTTGCTGTTTACAAATGGCCATTTCCTTGGGAGATAAAAGAACTGCTGTTATTGTCAGCATGTAGCAATATCTGCTGAGAAGAAATCTACCCTATCTTTCTCTTCCTTCTTGTTAAATAAAATATATATGGGAAACAAATTTAGCTCCTGAAAAGGATACTTGGTTCATCAGTTCATGCTTGGAAATACATAAGTCAGAGCGGTTTCCCCCCGCTTTCAATCATATTTGATTCTTGGAGATTGCCTGAACAAATCCCTGCACTTTGGTTGACAAGGTTTTTCAGAAGTGGTTTGCCATTGCTTTTTTCCCAGAGCTGAGAGAAGGTGACTGGCTCAAGCTCACCCGGCTGGCTTTTTGCTAAGGTAGGGCTAGAACTAACCCTTTCAACAGTACACCTAGATCATGTTGAACTGAGCAATATAGAACTTCATTATCCAGATAGCTTTTACCATTCAAGGAAAGATTTCAGACCTAAAAAAGTCCCCTGTAGCCAAATTTTATTTTCAGAAACATCCCTGCTCTGAAATTGTTTAAGCATTTCAACTCCTCCAGGTAAATTGTAATGAAATGTTTCTCTGGTTTATCCACTTAAAATGGAGAATTTCTATATCAGGATCAAGTTATAATGAGGTATTTAATATTGCTTTAGTGATCATGCGATAAGCCCCTGTGCTCGCTTGCTTTGATTCCAGTCCCTTTTAATCCATTGATATATTTTTTTCATTCATGGCAAGGAATGAACTAGGAGTGTATGAAATTCAGTGATTAAAGAATAGAAATTTCTTGAAAACAATTAAGAAATTGTAAAAAAAATGCTGGAAAATTTAGTTTCCCCTCTGGACTGCACTGAGTCCCCTTCAGACCATGTCAGTCTAGTGGTTTCAGCTAGAAAGTACCCTGAACCAGAAACAGTTTGAGATGTCCTTTAATTGTCAGATTTTGTACCTAGCTAGAATGATCAATATTTGTTCATTCAGCATTAGTGGTGCCATGTTTTTCAACAAGAGAATGTACTGACAATTCCCGGTCCCCCAAGATTTTTTCCATTTTCTTCACTTTTATCACTCAGTTGTGGCTTGATAGGTCTTGAATAATGGATCACAAGAAAGGGAGTTTAATACACAAGATATTGTATGGAGATGTTTACAGTGCTGCCATATCTGTCAAGCTTCATACCAAGGCTTGGCAGTAAATCACCAATCTTCAGACACTTAATCCTTGGTTCAACTTCTCATCTTGATTTGATATAAGATTTAGGCACAACTCTGCTAGATTAGAATCTTTGTTGTAGACAGGAAGACGTACGGACACACAACATGGGTTGCGGGGGGGGAGGTTGAGAGTAGAGATATAATTACAATAACTGCCAAAGCTAGTCTGGGAACTGTTTCTTCTTGTCTTGCCACTCTCAACCTGTACCATATATTGAAAGATTTATAGATTAAATTTTAACTTCGGTAAACTATTGAACTGTATGATATTGCAATAATCCAGCTACCACAAAGAGTTTCTCTTAGGTCTTTGCTGACATCTGGTGGTGGTCCAGCTGAGATCTACTTGCCACAATGTCATTCTCACGTTAAAGGGCCACCTTCCTTTTTTCTTCTTTCAAAGTGGCAGACTGCTCCAAATAAGTCAGGAGGGAGCTATGTGATCGAATTATCTCTATATACAAAACTCATGGCATGTAAAAAATTAAACACCAGGAGGAAAAGTAAATGTTAACAAGAGTTCTTCCTGGGGTAATAATTTGTGTAGATTTTTCTCCCACCCCCAAAATGTTTTGGTCTATACCCATGGATGTGAGTGCTGTATATGTATAAATCTCTTGTTTTTATTCTGTACTAGCTATACCCAGCCACGCGTTGCTGTGGCTCAGTCTGGTTAAATGGAAAAGAAAGAAAAGAGAAAGCGCATATTTGTAATATATCATGTTTTCACCTGTCACAGGTGTGACATATATAATGGTAGGTATATAAAAACACGCGCATATTCGAATGCAACATTGTGTCAAAATTTCAAAGCAATCGGTGAAGAACTTTCAGAGATTTAAGATTTTGAACAAACAAACATTTACATTTTTATTTATATAGATTAGTATGGCAGTCCAGTTGATCCATTTCTAAAAAATCAGCTGTATTATCCCTGTTTTGGTTTGCAACTTTCTATCAGAAGGCTTTTGTAGGCAACTTTGCAATCATATCAAGTTTAATATAAATTCTCTGATGAACGTTTTGCTCTATATCAAAATTTGCCTAATAGCAATCTTCTCCTGCTGATAGATTTTCCTGATTGCAAGGTATTTTCCTTAATATAGCTATATTTTCCAGAAACGTTTTCCAGAAAATGTTCTATTTAAACACCTCATTCACAAAGGCATAAAAGGCAATGTATTTTAATTTTTTGAATCAGAAAATGATACTATTTAATGATATTGTTTAGCATTATTATGACAAAATTGTTATCATTGACTCTATTTTGGAGGTTAGATATTTAGACCAGGATTAATTAGACTAAGTAAAATGTAAGTATAGATATTCTATTAACGTAAGACATATAGACCAGTTACCACGTTGTCTTTACCGTCTGTTTAATCAAATTAAAATTAATTTCGTAATAAACATAAATAATTTGAATATTATAGTTGATGAATCTAAAAAGTCCCTAAAAATTATTTACATACTTAGGAAAGTGAATGCAAACATGAAACATTTTACATTTTTGAATCAATATACAAACTGAAACATAATTCAAAATTCATTTCTCTAAAATTACAATTCATCTGTTTACATAAATAAACTCATTAATGTTTACTTTAACTAAAATTCCATTTAAATTGTGAAAATGTACAAAATGAATTGCATTTGAGAAATTCTTTCTTTCTCCTTTTATTTAAACATACTAACAGTTAACAATACAGGGGAATATAGAAGAAAAATGCATATAACTTTAATTAGATTATTTAGGAATCTGGAATTTGGTAGTAGGCAAATCATCAGGCCTTTGTTATTTATAATTAAATCTTTGCAAACTCTGGGCAGAATCACACACACACACACACAAAACCTGCATTGATAAATGGGCACCCAAGTGCATATAAATCTTAATGCAAACTTTACAAAATCAAAGTCAACCTTGAGAAATTGAATGTGAGAGGATGGAATGGATTTTACTCAAGCGTTTATACTGTATGAATTAAGTTTTGCTGCTCCCCTCCTTTATTTCAATGGCATTGCCTATACTTATGTGTAAGACAAGCACCCTCTTCTTCCTTCTCAATGGACAGCCATTCCCTTCCCCCATTCTCCAGATCATCCTGTCCTCTTCACCACTAATCCTTAGAAAGATTGCTATAAAGGTCAACCATCTGGGAAGATTAAACCACATTTATCTGCTTAATTTAGTATCCTCTGGGACACTTGCATTCTGTTCTCTAACCATGTTTACTTGGACATAAAGATATACATACACATCCATTTTCAACAAGACTTATATTTCAAGAGCATGTGTTTAGGGTGGCAACTGTGGTCTTCTTCTGCTCTTGGTCTTTCTCAGAAAGAGACTGCTAGATTAGTTACCAGAATTCCCAAACCATAATGAATCCAGATGGATAAATGTGTTGATAAATCTATTCTCCCCTTCAATCATTTTTATGCTGTGCTCTTGTATATTTTACTAGGCTGGGAAGAGACTGTTCAGTCCAATCAAAAGCGCAGTCTCCCATTACAGGATTTTAAAGACAGAATATCTATTAATTCAAGCTTCTTACTCTCTTCAATCCTAAAAGTATTGACTTAGGAAAATCAATACTTGTAGAGGGTTTCTTTTTTGTGGACGGGTCTGTGATTTGTATAACAGTATGTGTGTATTTAATTTATATACCAGTTCTTTTGTAAAAAATTGTGCATGCTTGCCAAAACACAGAAAGTCAAAAATTCAAAATGAAAACAAAAAATTGGAAAGACCAATACTCCTACACAAAAACAGGCTATTTTAAATACCAACGCTGTGATCTGGGTTGTCACCCACTGGCAAGGCACATGCTTCTGTCTTCTGTCTTTTAGATGTAAAAAGATTTTATATGGAAAAGAAACATAATGGAGTCATTGGTTTCATCGGTTAGAAGTATTTGCATTCCAAATGTAGCTGTACTCAGGTTTCTTTGAATTTATTTTATAGCTAGGGAGAAATGGCTTTTCAAAAGAATATAAACTTGCAAATTTATTTATTTAACTATCCTTTATCAAATTTGGGGCAGAGAACTAAGCTGGATGATTTTTTCAAATCTCTTGAGTAGAAGACGAAAAGGTAGGACTTTTCCTCAATGGTAGTCCTTCAAGGTTGTATAGGGAAAGGGTACAACAATGGACACTAAATGTATCTATTGAAATTATAGTATAACAGAATCTTGCAAGTATTTATCTCTCTTTCCCCTTTTCTTTTCTGGAAAAGTAGAGAGGGTCCCTTCTAAAATGCTTCCTGTGCCCTGTCTCCTGTGGGCTGAGAAACCTATTCTCCAAAGCACCTGAAGGCAGAATAAGAAGCAATGGATGGAAACTAATCAAGAAGAGAAGCAACCTAGAACTAAGGAGAAATTTCCTGACAGTGAGAACAATTAATCAGTGGAACAACCTGCCTCCAGAAGTTGTAGGTGCTTCAACATTAGAGGTTTTTAAGAAGAAATTGGACAACCATTTTTCTGAAATGGTAATAGGTTTCCTGCCTGAGCTGAGGGTTGGATCAGAAGACCTCCAAAGTCCCTTCCAACTCTGCTATTCTGTTAAATCTTTTACCTTCTGGTTGTCCAGTCTGTGGCAATTCCTCCTGTCTCCCAAGATCACTTCCACATTCCATTACATGATACGAGTAATGTCCCCCCAGCAGAAATTCCTATGTGGCATGTTTTCCCTTGAGATATAATTGAAGCACGGGAAGTCAGGCAGCCTACAGGCCACTGGACAACTGCACTTGGGGGAGAGGAGAATTAAAACCAGCAAGATGGGGAAACAATGTCACAACACAAGCCCTGCCACTTTTGTATTGCATTAACATCATACCTGTGCTCCCAAGGGAACGGCCTTCCATCACAACAGTCTACCATATTTGAACCTAATCCCCACGGATGATACTGCCACTGATGAGAAAAGTAGATGATGGCAAACAGGACATTTATGCATTCACTTGCAGCCATCTGGGAGTTAAATTAGTGAAAGAAAAGAAAAATTCTTTTCTGGAAAAAGAGAAATCCAAAACACATTTTCTTTTATCCAATTAAATAAGAAACTGGTGGCTGGTCAGCCTGCTTTTTGCTAACTGGTTTTTGTTTCTTAAACTCTTTTTCTTTTGTGATCCATTCATGAAGTCCAAGGGGGATTTGGCTCTTTGCCTCTTGGACTAAGGATGGTCCATCCAATACCTACCAGTAAGACAGTACAGATATAAGAGGAAATTGTTTACAAGACTATATAGAGACACTTAGTCGCCAGCAAGAGAATGAATGAATTTACTGGTAAAGAAGAGAAGGCAGTTTTAAAAACAAAACAAAACCAGAATCTATAAAAATGCAGAGTAGTGCTTTCATGACATATACCGTGTTTCCCCCAAAATAAGACCCGGTCTTATATTTTTTTGCCTCCAAAAGAGGGACCAGGTCTTATTTTCAGGGGATGTTTTACCTGCTTACCTTAGGACCGCTGCAGCCAGCCCTCCCACACCCCAACACCTGTTGCGATGCTGCTTGAGTTGTCCTGTGGCCACTTGCGGCCACATGCCATGTGGTGCATTGCACCACTGGTGCCACTCACAGCAGGATACTGTGTGGCTCATAGCGCAAATCGAGCTGGTGCAAGTGGCGGCAGCGCCATGATGCACCATGTGGTATGCCACTGCAAGCAGCCACAGAAGAACTTGGGCAGTGGCATGACAGGTGTTGGGGCATGGGGGGGTCTAGCTGCAGCGGTTCTAACGTAAGCAGGTGCAGGGCACATAGGGCAGCTCCATCCCCCCGCCTCTGCTATAGCTTGATTTTTATACATGCGCCTTGCCCCCAAATTAGGGCTTATTTTGGGGGGTAGGGCTTATATTAGACACATGAATAAAAATAAAGCCAGGTCTTATTTTTGGGATAGGTCTTACTTTCAGGGAAACACAGTAGGTTCATGAGTCTGTGAAAAGTTTTCTTATGTGAAGGGTAAGAAAAAATGATAAATAAAAGTAAAATATGGGTAGTTCTCAACTTACAACCACAATTGAGCCCAAAAATTATATTACTAAGTGAATTTGCTCCATTTTATGACCTTGCCACAGTTGTTAAGTGAATCACTGCAGCTGTTAAGTTAGTATCATGGTTGTTAAGTGAATCTGGCTTCCTCACTGACTTTGCTTGTCAGAAGGTCACAAAAGGTGATCACATCATCCTGGGGCACTGCAACCATCATAAATATGAACCAGTTGCCAATCATCTGAATTTTGATCATGGGGATGCTGCAACAATTAAAAGTGTGAAAAGCAGTCATAAGCCACTTTTTTCAGCGATGTAACTTCAAACGGTCACTAAATGAACTATTGTAAGTCAAAGACCACCTGTAGACATTTATTACAAACTGGAATAACTCAACCCTTTTCATTTATTGTTATTTCATGGCTAAGTATATTTCCTTCACTCCTTTTTAGCTGCTTAGGAGTTGTTTTCAAGCAAGAACAATTTAGCATCAGGCTATAAATGTTCCCTGGTTGACTGGGAATGAAATTCATGCACTAATTCTAGGATATAAACTCTGGCCTCAGCTATACCTTCACCAAAAAGGTCGGCTGGAATCATGTCTACGACTTTTAAAAATTCTCTCCTAGAAAAGAATAAATAAAAAAAATAAAATCCTTTCCATTAGGCAGAAATTTGTTTCTCTTGTTTGCATTTTGCCATGTTAGACACCTACCTGCAGATCCTTTTCAGATAAGTAAAATGTGCTTATGTCTCATGGGGCCTACAAGGACCTTTTTGCTGCTTGCATAGGCCTCAAATTAAACCCAGGGGAGATGGGGGACTAATGGTGCATTTTTTTTTTACTGGAAATATATCAGATCTTCTGTAGAGATACAAATGTAGACCAGTTGCAAACTCATGTTTCTAGTAGTGTCCTCTGAGAAGTGGACTGGTTTTGTTGCACGAGTTTGGAAGTTCTTAACAAAAATTACACCATTTCCTTTCCATACACAAGAGTGATAGCTACTTTCAAGCAAGGTTGTTTGGTGCCCCTTATTTTAAATAAAAGATCGAGTTGGAAAATAGGTCTCCTCCATAAGGCATCTATATTATGCAGTCTGATTCATTGGTCAGAGTAAGCTAAAATTAAGGATTTTTTTTCCACTCAAGAACAAAAAAAAAAAATATCGGTCTTTGGAATTTCTGAATGCATAAATCACATTTGATCTAGTGTTTGTTTTTTCTGCTTGTGATAGAAATAATGCAAGCCCTCGCATATAATAAGCATATTTTTAGAAAAACTATGTGTCACTTGAAAAAAAAATCACTACTTTGCGTAGGGGAAAATGAAGCAGAACGTGATAACAATCAATATAGGATACTGATCAAAATCTATTTGCCACCGATTCCAGGTGGAGGGTTATTCCTTCCTAAGGTAAACCTCACCAGGTCCCTTAGAAGAAAAAGAGTTGCCAAAAAGGATTAGGAAAGGCTAGCGTGAAAGGCATTTTTAAATTGCAATCCGGAACGGGGAAGTTTCAAGTGAAAAATCCAGAGGGCTTTTAAAGAGGCGATTGCATGTCTTAAGAGTTAAAACCGGGCAATTTGCGATTTAGGCGAAGGAGAGAAAACTGGACGAACGGCCGAGAGCGGATGGCAGGAGCAGAAAAGCCCCTGCCGGGATCGGAGAGCGCGTTACTCAAAGGAGCTTCGTCCACTCTGGAGTCCGCGCGCTCAGTCCGCGCCTTTGCGCTTTGCGCTCCGGCGCGCAGAGCCTGCTCGCCTTGCCACGACGCGCAGTCCCAGCATTTCCTCCGGGGGGCGTCCGTCGATCGCACCGCAGGGGAGACGGGGCGTCCTGCCGGGTCTTTCCTTCTCGATTAGAAGGCGCGCCGGTCTTTTCTCCTAATCGCCGTGCGCGCCATTTCATTGCGGGAGCTTCGCCTAAATCCCATCCAAAGGCAGTCTCCGCCCCGTTTGCGTGTGTGGAAAGCTTCTGCTTAGCCCGCGTCGGCTTCCCTTAGCGCCGTCTGGCTTCTGCGGACTCAGGACTTGCGCGCGGCGGGCTCTCTCCTCGTTTCCCCCTTTTCCCCACTTGGAAGCTCCTCCCAGATCATCCCTACATTTTTTTTTTTTTAAATTATCTAGTGGCGTCGCCTCGGATTGCAGATCCAACCTTTAACACGCTTTCAAGTCAACTTGCCCAAACTTTGACTCAAACAATATTTGGGGGAAGGGTCGAGAGGCCGTCCGACCTGAGCCAAAAAAAAGAGAAAAAAAAGAACATGGGTTTAAACTACCGAGGTGGTCGCAGCTGCCCCCGCCTGGCGCTCCTTGTATTGGTTTGTTGCGTCGGACCTCTCGCTGCCAACCGGAGAAATATCCCGCGGCGACAAGGTAAGAGTCGGAAGATGGGTGGCTTAACCGGGCTGCGTGTCTCCCAAAAGTGCCCGATAGAAGGTGTGTGTATGTGTGTGTGTGTGTAGCAGCTGGCCTTCCCCAGGGGCCGGTGGAAGAGCAAAAGAGCCGCGAGTGGTTGGAAAAAAGGAAGGGCAAAATAAAAGCTTTCCTCCAAGCAGCGTGTTCGTGTGCACGCGCAAACACACACACGCGTGGAAGGGCGCCCTGGCGTTTACCCTAGCCTTGCTTCTTCCATCCGTTACCCTTGCACACCTCATCTCCAGCTCAGTTGCTCCGCTACTATATATCTCCCGCGGGGTAAAAATCTCAGCGGCTACTGAAATCCGCTGGAGCCGATTCCATGTGATCTCAATTACTGGATACTAGGAAAGGAAGAAGAAAAAAAAGAAGACACGGGGGCGGAGGGGGAGAAGGAGAGAATGCTTAAAAAGGGGAGACGCTTTTTGAAAACAAGATTTATTTAATCCATATTGACAGAATGGCTGCTAGTTTCCTGTTGCGCCAGGCACAATTGGAGGAATTTTGTTTTGCTTTCTTCTCCCACCTCCCCCCCCCCGATGGAGACCAGCCTCGGTTCATTATGTACAAAGCCAATTAAAGAGTCCAGACACATTGCTTGGAGATGGCACTTCTAGGGAAGCTTCTGACATTTGCCTCAAGACTACATCTCTAGTTTTAACTCTGATGACTTTTTCTTTTAACAACCCAAAGGGCATCCGTGAACATATATGTTTTATGGTGTTTAGGATTGATCCAAGCACTGGGGTAAATCGATCCTCAGTTCTTTGAGAGAAAGGGGGAAAAAAAATCAGGCTGCCTCCAAAGTAATTTGACAATTTTTTTAGGGGGTGGGAAGAGTTCAAAGACATGTGTTTCCCTCCCTGGGCTTTGAAGGCAGAAATTCAACAAGTGTTAATTTACCCATCACTGTCTCCTCATGCTGGAAAAAAGGTCAGTCTTTCTGAATTACTGCAAAATATCTATTTGTAAAAACCTAGATTGGAAAAGACTTGTTTCCAGGGAAGTTATTGCAATCTGAAATCTAAAATAGTAGACTAGAATCATTCACCCCTGTAACCCCATTAATTCCAGCAGAACACTTTCTTGGCAGAAGCTGATCTTTACATTCAAGCAGTGTGAGCAAAATTGTTAGGCAGTGCTTTTTAACATTTTTTTTTTAAGAGGAAGCAAATAACTTGCTATATAGCAGTGATGGCGAACCTTTTAGAGACCGAGTGCCCCAAAACTGGCCCCGCCCTCGCTCCACCCCTGCCCCGCCCCCACCCCGCCTGCCCACAGGGCCACTCACCACCTCCAGCAGATTGCCCAGGCAGCCCAGCAGCACCATGGCAGCCATGCCCTCTGCCGTGCCTCACAGCATCAACTGTGCGTGATAGGGCATGAGGGCAGAGTCTTTTCTACGCTGCCTGGCTGCCATGTCCTTGGCTTCACTGCTCCGCGTGGGCCATGCTCTCCTCCAGGGGGCTGCTGGGGCAACGGCACATGTGCCCACAGAGAGGGCTCCGAGTGCCGCCTCTGGCACGCGTGCCATAGGTTCGCCACCACTGCTATATAGTCTTTGAAACATATCTTCTAGTTTCTAAATATGCTATTCCTAATACTCCAGTTGAAACAAACTTTCCCTCCTGTTCTCTCATTAGAAGCTGGTTTAATTATACAACTTTATCATTCGTGCTAGGGTTCAGTGTAACAAATTGTTGGGACAGATGTCCCATATTCTCTTCATCTACTTACAACATGATAGCTCATGGGATAACAGGGCTGCGTGCATATCCTTGACCCTGTTATTGCACCAAAAGGGAGCATGATACTTGGATAAGGCCTTCTGGCTTTATTTATTTTGTTTAATTAGTATATTTTTTATCCCATCATTATTATTATTTTATAAGTAACTCAAGGTGGAAAACATACTCCTTTCCCCAACAACTACAACTCTGGGAAGTGGACTGGACTGAGAAGGAGCGACTGGCCTAAAGTCACCCAATCAAACTTTCATGCCTAATGTGGAACGGACTCAGTCTCTTGGTTTCAAGGCCAGTATCTTAACTACTACACAAAACTGGCTAGAAAAATTGGCCAATGTAGGTGTCCTCCTGTAGATTCTAATCTGTTTAAAAACAATTAGATGATAAGGCAAGTGTAAATATAAAAGTAAGGTACTTTAGAAATATGGAACTGTTCATTTGGAAGGGATGTTAGTTAATTCAATTTTTGAGTAATGTTTCCTCTTTAGATGATAGTATATACTGAAAGATAGATCAGAAATGATGTATGCAGGCCTACACTTCAAAACCAGTATCTTTGGATCAAATAGGAAAGACACCTTCTCAAAAGAGAGAGAGTTGTGCAAATCTGCCTTATTCACTCAGCCCAGTTTAACTGAAGACTTCTAGAAAGATTCTAGACAACCTGCATATATTGAAAGAAATGTGCAAAATCCCCCAATGTGCATCTAGCATGAGTGAGAAAGAGACCTCTTTGTGTGCTGTCCCACTGCCCCCAAACAAACCCTGATTTCCCCTGCATCGTACCTAGTGGCCAGACAGGTTGATGCTGGAAAACCAGATCATCCAGCTCCAATCTGCATTGCCCCTCATTCATTCCATTCAAGGCAGGAGTTGGGAACCAGTGCATATCAGCCACCATGATCACTAGTCAAAAGTTATGAAAGTTGTATCCAGTAATTGTCAACGCTGCTAACATCGGATGTTCTTGCTTTGACAACAGATGGAAATGCAGCCATTTTCCTCTATCACTTTTAGAGTTAGTTGATGCTGGGAGGGGGAATGTGGATGAGAGTCCAGCTAGTCATAACAATAATAACTCAGCCCTGGGAACCCAAGGTCATTGGGCCTAGAATTGATAGAGTTTTGGAGGGCTGGAGAGCTGGGGAGAAAGCCCGCTTCAAGCTAATTGGGGACTGTGATTTATGAGTGTTTATTGGAGGAGGGAATTGTGCTTTGTTACTCTGTATCCAGGGGAGGAGAATTTAAGTTTTGGTTTCGACTATTTAGTGCTGATACTTCGTTTCTCGAATAAAAGATTCTTTAAGGTAAACAATGCCTCGAAGTTCTTTTGAAGAGTTTCATCTGTCGGAACCATGACAGTAATATTTGGAAGGCTACAAGTTCTGCATCTCTGTTTTGGAATTAGCTTCATTCAGAGTGAATGAATATATAATACCATTATATATAAACAGTAATTGTGCTTGGTTATCATGGGAACCAGTTCGGTGTAGTAGTAAAGTCACTTTTTCCTCACTCCTAGGAAGGAGACAATGGCAAAAACTTTAGAAAAATCTTGCCAAAAAAACTGCAGGGATTTGTCCAGGTAGTTGACAGGAGTCAACACTGGCTCAAAACAGTCCCCCCTCTCCAATAACATGCCTTTCATTCACTTTTCTTCCTTTTCTTTAGGTCAGTTGTGCATATGAAAAATACTTTACATACCCATAAGCAATTCTTAAGGGAGAGATCTGTGAAAGCTAATGAAGGACTTCCAAAAGGAAGGAAGGCCAGACAGCAGACTGTTCCTTCAAGAAAGCTGCTTATAAAACCGGATGCACATTTGTAAGACCTGTGTTGACCCTTCCTCAGTGATATTTGGCTTTCAATATTCTAGATTTTTAAAATATTTAACAATGTCTTCCATCAATTTACCCAGAATAGATATGATATAATTTCCCAGATCACAATACATTCTTTTAAAATTTGTGTTATATTTTTTTAGAAACTGCTAAACATAAAAACCTTTTCCCCATAATTTAATTGTATTATTCCTTGTGAAATGCAAACTAACTAAGTCATGTTTGGAAATGCCAAACCACTGACCAATAATTTTCTTTTATGTTTAAACTCTGCAATGGCATTCAAGCTTTTGAACAGTACTTGGAGGTGCTAATTAATGGTTAATGTTCTCCATGACTGAACATGCACTTGACTTTGTATTTTAGTGTTGTTCAATATGGCAAGCTTTGGTTTGTTTTTTTGCAAAGCAAAGTGGATTTGTTGTTTGACATGGAAATAGGTATGAGAGGAGAGTGGAGAAGTAATATTTGTGAAGCCCAAGAGAGTACCTGAGTTTTCTTAAAAGTAGTCGCAAGCAATATTTCTCTTTGTAGTTCCTAAAAGGAAGGTTCATATGATTTGAGTGAGGAAGAGATGGTCATGACCATGCTCTAAATGTGGAAGAGCTATTTATTCCCACTACTATAAAGTTTTGCAATCTTGTTGCTTCTATCAAATGAGTGACTGATGGGGGGGGCTTTTGAATTTCAGATGTACATCTGTTAGATGCAATCCTATTCTACCCTTCACTCATTGATTCAATCTCCTGAAATCCCACAAAGTGAGGGAATCTTTAAGCACCTTACAGTAAAGCTGAGACTGCAGGCTCAGATTGAGAAAATAGAAGGGAGTTTTAAATGAACCTTGTGCTGAAAGAAGATACTTATAATATGGATGCTGGAGGACAGTGTCAACCAATGGGTGGCGTTGCCCACAGTATTGGTACTACATATAACAGTGATGGCGAATCTTTTAGAGACCGAGTGCCCAAACTGCAACCCAAAACCCACTTATACATCGTCGGGTGCCAGGTGGTTGTGGCCCATTGGGTGGGTGTGGCTGCAGTGATAACGGCAGACTGGGTGGGACTAAAAAGTTCAATCAATCAATTCCAACTTTGCAAGATCTTTTTTTTTCCGGGAGAAGTTGAAATTGACTGATTGATTGAACCTTTTTTTTTGTACATGGAGGCAGAGGCCTAAACTGAAAAGGTTTTATAAAACCTAGCTGAAGGCCTAGGACTGGGGCGATGGCGCGCGTGCTCACAGAGAGGGCTCTGAGTGCCACCTCTGGCACCCATGCCATAGGTTCGCCACCACTGACATATAACATCCAGAATGTGTTGGAAGGATCTATATGTCTATCCATGGACATTATTGTGCAGAAAAATTCTGCGATCATTTATTTTAAAAAAATTATTTGCATTCCATTCTAATGCATACTAAATACACATGGCTTCATAAGTCCCTTTGTTGGTCGCTGAGTGCATGCATTCTCCCTATATGGAAACAATTGGGTGGAATGTTGCTCTATACTATAGGAATAAAGGATTCAATTACCTGATCACGACAAGAACTCTCATGCATCCTGTTTTCCATAGGAAAATAAGTCTGGGGTTTGTTACAGTGGTAAAAGACATGGGAGAAGAACCCAGGAGATTATGAGTTCTAGTTCTAGTCACAAAAACAGCTGGGTGACTTTGGGCCAGCTATTCCATTTCAGTCCTAGAAGATAATGGCAGATCTGTTTTGAAAAAGGTTGCCAAGAAAACTGTGTGGACCTGTCTTTGTAGTTGCCAAGAATCAAGACACAATTGAAGGAATCAATAAATAATACATACAGCTTGTAGATGGATGGGGACTCCATTTGGAGTAATGATTGCAATCCTTTGTATAGGTTTAATATGTTTGCTATTTGCTTATTTTTAAGGACTGTCTTGACCTAGAAGCCTGGACCTTAATCTGGGATGAGTGTACTTTAGTTAGCAGTTAAGGAAGGAAGCAAGCAAGCATGAATTCTTGTTATTCAGAAGCATAGCTTCCCATGTTATTTCAAATGCATCTTCCTGTGGGCTGAGGCAGGGTGAGTCAGATTAAATTCTTCTTTTAGAAATTTGAAGACTGAATATGGGAATTCTGAGTACTACTATCTCAATGCATTGAATTGGAAAAGGCCTTATCACATTTTTTAAAAATGTGATATGTGTTCTGAGTTCTCTTTAAGCTAATACTCAAGATACCTTTCCACACTGAAAAATTAGAATTGGTATGAAATGTTAACATAAATTATGAACACTTAAATTAATACTAAAACAAATTAACAATTAAAAGCACAGTGAAAGGAATGTAGCTTTGTATTTAAAAAATAATCCTGAGAGATGGGAGACCAAACACTGAATTCATTTCCATTTGAGGAGAGGACTCTAACCTCCATGCCAGAATAACAGATTTGGGCATCTTCTCAAAGAACTCTTCTGTACATCATAATAGCTGTACAATTGTAACAAGAAAAGTGTATTTACATAGGCAGGTCTTAAATAGTCTTTTAAGTCTCAGTACTTGTATCTATCTCCACAAGTCCTGCTGTGCTGTCTTATGATGGTGGCTACTCCTGGGAGGAATGAGTGAAGAATGTTGAGAGTATACAGTATGCCAAAAGTATATGTCCCCAGAAATACCACCCAATGTGTGACAGTCATTCCAGATGCCCAGGTAAAGCAAATAGGCACCTACATTGGAAAACAGAAATATAGTAAGATGTAGAGGCAGATGATGACTTTAGTGACAGTGGCAAAGGCATCAATTCATACTACTCAGAAGAAAGCAATGATAAACCACTTCTGTATATTTATCCAAAGGGATAGAAATGCTCAAATGATGGACAATGTAGTACCAAATATGAGCCCCTCAGGCTGGAGGCCATTCAACATGCTACTGGGGAAGAGCTGAGGATCTTTTGGAATACTAATGTTGTTTATGAGGCGGCTAGATTAAAGCCTTCAGGATGTCTATTTGCTGATGTTGCCGTACAGGAAAACATCAGAAGATGCAAAGATAGAATTACAATAGGAGCATAGAATGTAAGTCACATGAACACAGGAAAGCTCAACACATTTTTTTATCATGGTCAAAAATCTATTCATGTGGTCACTAGGAGTCAAAAATGACTTGATGCCGCATAATCAATCAATCACTTGTATATAAGCCAGTGTGATCCTTATGAGCCTTCAGTTTGGAAGGCATGAAGGCACTTTGGTCTAAGTGACCAGTGGCACATGTTTTGATGAGTGCAGGATTGGGAGCAGCTGGGATTTTAAACAATGGAGATTTTCATGCTCATGAATGGTAGCAGACGGAAGGAGTCAGGCAGCAATTCTATTAAAAAGTAATGATGGGCCTTTCATGAAATGGTGGTTTTGTGAAGACCATGGGTTCTGAAAGAGGGCACTTAAAAGTGCATAAAAGCCCCTCAGAGTCTTTTGCTATATTTGATCTGAAGCAGAATTCCCCTTACGTCACTGAGGTTTTTGCATAAGTATCAAGGGCAACATTAGAGCCTTGATATTGAAATGTTTGAGGAAGCGATTAAAGCAATCTTTGTATTTCGTATAGTTCTTCTCCTGCCCCCCTCTCCCCAACTGCTTTTCCAGAATAAATCTGTATAGAAGAAAAAGGCAGAGTCCAAAATGGTAGTGGGAACACTCACTGTTTTAAGTCATAATGCAAGGGGAAAAATTACTGGCATACTTTTGCAAAGTAAACTTAAATGTATGGGGGCTAAGGAGTTCCTTAAAATGCACATTAAATTATGAGTTTAGATTTATATTCCAAATGAGAGGTCATCAAAGTCTCTTTTTGTATTTGTTCTCAAACTGTTCTCTACCAGCAGAGAATACATTAAAAGTTTCTGATGCACTTCATTCAGCCATTGTGGTTTGCAAAATTAAGGCATGAAAAAGGCTACTGTAGCATGTTCAACAAGCTATAGTTAAATGTGCAAACCCGATGATTGTGCAGACACAACAGTGGTCCCCATTAATGTGTCATGATAGTGAAGAAGAATGAATCATTCTCTAATTTGGGTGAATAGTATTTTTTAGACATGGGGCACATTGTTCCCTCTTCAGTGGCTACATAAGGAATGGTGGTAGGCAGGATGAAATGTCAGGATAATACCTAGACATGCGCCTTTTAAAAACTCCTGGTTGCACAATTATTGCCCAATCCTAATTTATGCATTATACATACATGTAAATAAAATTCATATCTGCAAATAGAGTTTTCTGTTGGCAGATAGGCAGTACTGGTTGAAATTTTGTTGTAGCAAATGCTTATCCTAAAAACTCAGCTGAAATATTCCTATTGAGAAAAGAAATCAGGATGAGTGTTGGTCTCACACATTCTCCCTTGTCTTCTTGGTTTTAATGTACCCAAATAGGAGATTGAAAACTAACTTGTGGGTTGTGCCAGTTCAACATGCAAACCCAGGTTTAACAGAAAAGTGGTTTATAGAGTAAATTCAATTTCCTATGTTTGCATAACACTGGACAATAAAGCAATTGCAAGGTGAAATGCTGTAGATATAGTATACTTAGACTTCAGTAAAGTATTTGATAAAGCAGACCACAACCTACTTTTTTGTAAGCTAGAAAAATGAGGGATAGACAGCATCACCACCAGATTGATTTATGATTGGCTGTACTTAATGTGTAGTCCTTAATCACTTAATGGAACTACATCCACATGGAGGAAAGTAAGCAGTGGGGTACCGCAAGGTTCCCTTCAAGACACAGTACTCTTAAATATCTTCATAAATGATCTAGATGAGGGAATAATAGGGGAACTCATCAAATTTGCAGACAACACTAAGTTAGTAGGAATAGTCAACACACCAGAAGATAGGCTAAAGATCCAGATGGATCTCGACAGACTTGAACTCTGGACCCTATCTAACAAAATGAAATTCATTGTAGATAAAAGTAAGGTTTTACACTTTAAAAAAATCAGTTGTACAGATTTAAACTAGCTGAAACCTGGCTCAATAGCAGTAATTGTGAAAGGGATGTTGTAGTCCTAGTGGACAATCACACTGCCAGCAGTGTGCAGCAGCAGCCAAAAAAGCCAGGGCAATCCTTGGTTGCATAACAGAGGGATAGAATATCTAATATCTAATACTTCAAGGTCACATGATGTATTAGTAATACTTTAGAAAGCATTAGTAAGACCACACTGGAATACTGTATCCAGTTTTGGTTGCCACAATATAAAAAAGATGTTGAGACTCCGGAAAGAGTACAGAGAAGAGCAACAAGGATGATTAGGGGACTGGAGGCAAAAACATATGAAGAACGGTTGCAGGAACTGGGTATGTCTAGTCTAATGAGAAGAAGGACTAAAGGAGACAGGATAGCAGTGTTCTAATATTTGAGAGGCTGCCACAAAGATGAGTGGGGGGGGGGTCAACCTATTTTTCAAAGCACAAAAGGGCAAAACAAGAAACAATGGATGGAAATTAAACAAGGAGAGAAGCAATCTAGAACTAAAGAGAAATTTCCTAATGGTGAGAATAATCAGCCAGTGGCATGGCTTGCCTTCAGAAGTTGTGGGTGCCCCATCGCTAGAGGCTTTTAAGAAGAGAATGGACAGCCATTTGTCTGAAATGGTATAGGTCTCCTGCTTGAGCAGAGGATTGGACTAGAAGACCTCTAAGGTCCCTTCCAACTCTGTTATGCTAAGTATGCAGTTACAGCTTAACCCACTGTGTTGTGTGAACCGATTCATAATATCTGAAGTCAGAAAATTGTGGTTCCAGTTAAAGGCTATGGAATTATTCCAGAGGAAATATTTTACAGAGGAACAGGGTTAGATGCTTTGTTCATTTGGAGAGTTTATTAATTGAACTCGTCATAATTTAGATGATCCAGTGTATCAAAAGTCCCTAATGTGATAAATTCTGCTTACAGCCATGATATCCTTGCAAATGTCAGATTATTTCATTTGGTCAGAATACAGTTTTCAGAGTAACACCTGGATTTTATTTTTGATAAGTTACTGTTGCTACAGACAGCACAGTTGGGGATATAATGCTTAAGAATGGACAGAGATTAAAGCTTTTATTAGACAGATGGCTAATTTTGTTGGCCTGACCTCAAGGATCTATCTAAGTGATCCCAGTTTAGCTCAGTAGCTGCCAATAAATTCTAAGATAATTATGATGGACATGTATGTTTGAATTAAATGACCACCAGCTGTTTCTGGTCAGGAAGGCAAATGAATAAATGACAAAAGTGTGTTTTTTATCAGCTGGGACTGATTCTGTAGCTCAGTTTCTATCTTGAGAGACATATCTTACCATAACTGGCCATCTTCCAAAGGACTGACAGCAAAAAGTTAAGAGTTTTCTTATTCCATCTAGTGGTCATTCTGATTTTTGCAGCAGGGTCTGGTGGCCCTAGTTATAGATTGGAAGATACTACGTAAGGTTACATTTGAAATTGATTTGGAATTTTCCACTGGGAGGAATGACTTATATGTACAGAGAAATTAGAATATAGACTACTGATTCTGTATCATCCATACTGGCTGCCTTGTGCTTCTGAAGCTAATTCAAAAAGTTGTGTGGAGTACCAGAAGTTTAGGGACATTCTTCTAGTCATTTATGTCTGTGTTCCTACTAGATTCTCAATCACCAGTAAGGTTTATTGAGCTGGCAATTGTAAAAAGCAGTGACTTTTTGTAGGTCTTTAAAATTTTATCTCATAGGAAATCTACTTAGCATTAGCTTTCTTATGGTGAAATTTGAAATGAATTTTCCAGACCTCCATGCTATCACTTATTTTCCTGATTAACTGTAAGGAGACCCAGATCTTCAAATACTTTTTATTCCAAATACATCATAAAAATAGTAGCTGTGAACATGACTGTTGTTTTTTATTCATGCATATGTTATTTTACGATCAGTTTAATATGTAATTACTATGTCAATCTTAAAGAATTTTACACAGTTCTGAAAGATAGAGTGTAACTTTTAAAAATAAGTAAAACATGCAAATTTTTATGGAACATTACCGTATTCTACTAAAGAGTTTAGGAACAAATGTGCATAGTAGAATCTTATTGGTGGCCCCTAGAGGAAAAGACTTCTTCCATCTTCATTTTATGGCCAGATAGATCAGTTTAGCTTTACTGCATAATCATATTGCTGAAAGGGGCCATTTACATTAGTAGGGCTGTGTACAATTCGAAACTGATTTGCAAAAGAAAAAAAAAAAGGACCTTGCATGAACTCAACACCAGTCTGCTATTCATTAAAGTATCCCAGCATTTTTCAGACTGCTAGGTGTTCTTTAAGTAAGCCACTCATTAAAATGAACAGGCTATGCAACACTGTGGATGTGAAAGGAAAAGGGTATTTCAGAGTGCCTATGGGTGTCAGCAACTCATTAAACAAACAACCTATTTTCTGGCATTGTGATACAAATGCAGAGGACAACTGCACAATGTTGGCAAAAAAAGTAGCAGCTCCTTTAAAAAACTGCTGCTGGCTAGGCATTATAAGAAAACCCCTAAATGTTCCCAAACACCTTTTTCCCTTTGAAATCAAAAGACTACAGAGCCCTGCAAATTAATACTTAGCTTCTATTTCTCTGATCATCCTTGTTGCCTTTTTATATACTTGTTTCTGTTGATCTGAATCTTCAAAATGTGGTACCTGCAAGTAGTTAACCAAGCCCTAGGTTAGGTCTGGCCAATGCAGAATAACAAGGAATCTCTATTTCCTATGATTTAGAAATTAACTCTTCTCTTGATGTAGCCTAAAATTACATTTACTTTTTTGTGTGTGCAGAGGTGGCTGATAGACAATCTGCAATCAACTGCTATTCACAAGTATTATTGCCAAGCCAAATATCCCTCATTCTATACCTGCATCTTTAATTTCTGTTTACCAAGTCAAGAACTTTCCATTTGCCTCTATTAAATGTTCATTTCTGATATTTTCCAGAGCATATCACTGAATCATTCATATAATTTTGATGTTATTGTATCTTCTAGGATAGTAGCTCTTCCACTCAGTGTTGTGTGTTCTGTCAGTTTGATGAACACTGAGAAGCATTCCCTTCATCTCCTCCTTCATCTCCTGGTAATAAAGCAGTTGAAGAATACAAGGTCCAGAACTAAACTTTGTGGCACCCCAATTCAGGGTCAACCTGATGAAGAACTATTGATAATCACTTTAAATATGAGTTTGGTGGTAGCTCTATATCAGAGGTGTCAAACTGCTGGCCCGCGGGCCGGATGCATCATAGCGAAACCGCGCCCACCCCATTGCTGGCAATGGAAAAAAAGTCACGATACATCATGACATGTCACATGACGTTGCGAGTTTGACACCCCTGCTCTATATTGATCTTATTGTCATGCTATCCAGCAGGTACTTAAAACAGCTTGTTAACCAGAATGTTATGGGATGGGATACTTTGTCAAATGCTTTGTTTGAAACTGAACTATGTCTACATCAACAGCATTTGCACAATCTAAGGAAGTAATCCGATTTTAGAGATTATTATGGCCAAACCTATTTTTTTTTAAATAATTCCATGGTAACTTCTGGCAATTAGTTTTCTGGCGCTCAAGATAAATCCTTTTCTGCTTTGCTGAAGAATCTTTCGATTTTTAGAGCAACCTACCTTCACTCTTTGAAGGTGTCTTCTAACACTTTATCCATTCTCTACAGCAGACATGTCAAACACAAGGCCCGGGGGCCGGATGCGGCCCACAAAATAGTTTCATGTGGCCCACGAAGCCATCCTGGAAACAGTGAGGGAATGGTCCCCGCTGCCTTGGCCCCGGCTGGCCGGGAGCCAATGTACAATTTTGTGGTGGTCATCTATGCTGAAACACATTCAGTCTTATCTCCACAAGGCCGTCTAGAAACAGCGAGGAACCAGCCCCTACCCCGCCCCCTGGGTGCATGCTGGGGAGGTGTCACCCTTTGTGAGGAATGAAGAAATGGACCATACCTTGGCGCTTGCCCTGGTCCCACCCCCTTCTGCCAGAGACCCTCAGATCTGTCCCATTCCTGTCCAGGCCCCCACAGGCACCCTTGACCCGAATGATGTAGAGCTGGCCATGCCCACCCAGTAGGCCACACCCACTCCATCCATGCCTACCCAGTAGGCCACACCCACCCTGACCACACACACCCCGCCCCCCCGAGGGCAACCGCAATGCTGATGCAGCCATCAATGAAATTGAGTTTGACACCCCTGCTCTACAGTAATACATAAAAGTTCTGCTAATTCCTTCCATTGCCAAAGATACAATTTTTCTGGCCCTAGAAATTTAGAGGGACTTAATTCAGAGGGATAGGTTTTCCCTACTAGGTTTCTATCAGTCTCAAGAGTTCACAATTTCCCAATAGAGTCTTTACTTCATGATGGAGAACACTGAAGCAAAATTGCTTTGCATACTTATGACATCTTTATTGTCCTCTTTCTGTTCATTTGAACTAATCTGAAAAAGACCTTTCTGTTATTCGTACCATCATTGGTCAATCTCAGCTCATCCTAAACATGTGTAATTCTGGGGAAATGGTATACAAGATCCTTATAGATACTAGATCAATTTACCGCATATGATTCCTTCAGCATTATCTAATTGTTTATGGATAAGAGTTTTTGCCTTTAATTGGATTAAAACAGCACAGTATTTCCCAATTCTGGTCCTCCATAAGTCTCAGACAGCACACTATATGTAGTATGTTTTGCATAATATCTCCATATAAACAATAGGCCATATTCCATTTCCTGATACATCTTAGATGAATTAAACAATTGAATTTTGCAAATAAAAGCTGATCTCTTAATAACTGAGTTTACCCATCACACTGAACTAATGTTTCCTTCATCTATAGTACTTATAAGGAACAAACCATAGTTTACAACCTTAATACTGGGTTTATACATTATCCTAGGACAAAAACATGGCATAGGCTTGGTTACTTGAGACCAACTGTTTCCCATAGTATCTGTTCTAGTGATCCAATCTACTAGGGTTGGTGTGCTTTGACTTCCTTTAATTAAACAATGACATCTATTTTGACTAGGCTGTGCAGATACCTCTGCCAGGAGTTAAGCCTAAATTAAGAAATACCTTTCTCTTTAAACAGGCAGGAGTTAATCTGACCTCTTTATTCATATTATTTATTTATTTATTATATTTTTACCCCGCCCTTCTCCTTGCGGACTCAGGGCGGCTAACAGCCTAATAAAAACAAATACAAAAGTACAAAAATACTACCATTAAAACGTAATTAAAAGGAAATATTAATTTGGCCTTTGTTATTTTAAAAATTGTTTTAAAACAATTAACTATAATAAGAGTTGAATTCATACAAAAGAATAGTTTCTACAGGATCTGCAGCTGGAACCCCCCCCCCCTCCAAATTCTGCAGTAATCTCCTCCCTAACTTTTGGGATGGGCTTTTCTCTTATTTTATGGAGTATAGAAATATTGTCAATCTCCTTAGCAAATTGTTTGTCTCCAGCTTGTGCCCAGTTCTGTTCCTAACAATAAACATCCGAAAGAGGCAACTAGGCACATTTCAAATGTTGGCGTCCCAAATCCATGATAGTACTGAAGTGTGCCAAATCAACTTCCAAATTTCAGAATAGGAAGAATATGTCAATTTCTTCCAGAGGTATTTTCTTTTGTACTCTGCATTTAACTCTGAAGCACCCTGTGTATTGATTAATGTTTATAGCACACTGTTTTTCCAAAATCAGCATTTGATATGGTTGCTTTTTTGCAGCTGGGCTGTATCTTGGCTGAAGCCCATTCAAGAGACAGCCAGTAGGAAGTAAATATTTAGAAGCTTCTGTGCAGCTCCCAGTTGCAGCAAGATTCAGAGAAGGCAAACGGGCCCAGGAGTCAGTTTGCACTCATTTGCAATTTAAACCCCAATACCCTGTGGTATTATTCTAGGTAGCATATATCTCTGTTTTGGTCCTGCTGTTCATTAGAGCTCGAACTGTTAAAGATGAAAGGCCACTATGATCTTCTCCGACAAAAGAACAGGAAAGGCAATGCTTGAAAGCTGAAAATGAGTGAAGAGACATTTTCTCACCGGCCCTGTAAATAAACATTGCATTTGAAAAGGGGAAAAATTAGACACTGATATTTTTTTTAAAAAAAAAACCCCTTTACATTCCTCTTAAATCTATTGAGAACAAGTTTGGTCTAGTGCAAGGGCAGGAACCATGGCCCTTTTATGACTTGTGGACTTCATCTTCCAGAATTCCTGAGGCAGCAAGTTATAAAAGGACCATGGTTCCCCATTCCTGGTCTAGTGCTTAAGGTACCAGGCTAGAAACTAGGAGACTGAGAGTTCTAGTTCCACCTTAGCCATGAAAGCTGGCTAGATGACTTTGTGCCAGTCACTCTCTCACACTCCAACTTACCTCACAGTGTTGTTGTCATGGGAAAAATAGGTGGAGAAAGGCATGTTGGATATGTTTGCCACCTTGAGTTATTTGTAAAAATAATTCTTCTTCCATGTCTAGATCAAACTTTAAACTGCTAGAATGAAGCCACCTTCTTGGCTTTGTCGTTGGCCAAAAATAAGTCATTATCGGTACATATTTCTGGTAGTAGCCGATATATCAGCAGATGGGCAGGGTTCTGTGTCTCTCCACATTCACATAGTGTGTTGTTATCTGCTAAGAACCTCCACTTGAGCATATTGGTTTTACATTTAGGCACTCCAAATCTCAGGGTCCTCCTTCAGCCATATCCTCCTTTAATGTTACTCCTTGCTTGATGGTCTCCTTCCTCCATCTTTTAATTTGATTTTGTTCTTGTGTACTGTAGGAATAATAAATATGCATAAATAAAATAAATAAAAAAATAAAATAAATATTGTGAATTGCTTTTAAGTAGAAGCTGTTGCCTGCTAGCCCCATTCTCCTCCACCCTTTTTATCATTTCTTCAGTCAATGCAAAGAGAGTGGTAGAGAACACAAGACATAAGCAGGGTTTCTCCCTCCCTCTTTTAATACCAATAGTGAACATAATTCAAGAATTGCAGCTGGTCATCATGAGAGAACAATGGTCCATCTTATCCCTTTTCAATGATGAGACAGGAACTAGAAGGATCTTGAAGGAATCAAGAATGAAATGGTGGCCAAACTCACCTTGTTTCTCTCTCTCAAATCCATTCCTTTGCTGAGAATCTTCTCAGCTTAAACGGATCAATTCTGCTTCTCCTATGAAAGATATAACTGAGGGAGAAATCTATTTCTGAAGCTGGGCTGGTGGTGGAATCAACTGTAAAATGAAATGCCACAAAACACAGTTTGCTATAATTAAACACCATGATCAAAGCCCCTTGTGGGTCCGATTCGAAACCTCTTGATGACCGTTGGACTCATTTAGAACATTTATTTATAGTTGCCTTTGAAATGCATTATGGATGAGAAAAAGGAAAGTCAAGCCCAATTTTGAAAAGGGCAGAATTAAACGGTAGCTGTCAAGAATCTGGCTGTATCAATAAATGGTTCCCCAGAGACTTGACTATTTCTACCTTATTTCTGCCATTTCTTTCTATAATTGCTGGGAGGATTCGTTGCTTAACATTCATGCTTCTTCTTCACCCTAGTTTTGTACCACAGTACCGTTATTCACTTTCATTCCCAGACAGGTTGGATTGGTTGCTGAAATGGCTAAGCAACACAGCATTCACCACATGCAAAAATAATCATAATAATCATAATAATGAGGCTTAATTGTGCCATAACTGAAAGCAGGCACCCAAAAGAGCAGAGTTCCTTTTGAATGTCTTTACCTGAATGCAAGGATCATTTAGAACAGGGGTAGTCAACCTTGGCTCTTTTATGACTCGTGGACTTCAACTCCCAGAATTCCTGAGCCAGCTGTGCTGGCTCAGGAATTCTGGGAGTTGAAGTCCACGAGTCATAAAAGAGCCAAGGTTGACTACCCCTGATTTAGAATAAGATGCTGATATATTACTACTGCTAATTATAATGGAAACTGCACCAAAGGTATCTCCTAACAATAGCATAAATGGGAATTATTGGAATTGAGAAGAAAACTGTGAAGCTTTTAGATTCACAAGGACAGTTTCTATCTCTCCCTTTTCTGGGTGTTTTCCCCTAAATTTTCTTTGTCCCTCAGTGCAATCTAATATCATTTTTGTTCCTCAGGAATTGAGGTGGATGTCTGTAGTCTATACTCCACCTAGAATTGTGACCTGATAGCTTTCCCTCACCCATTGATGTGTATATTAATTATCTTACCAGGAAACTCAAAGGTTTGCACATTAGTTCCTGAAACTCTCATTATCCCATTTTTCCCAACATAGGAAATTTCTTTTTTTTTTAATAGATATTTTATTGATTTTTAACTATAACAATCTCCAGTGCCTGGTGTACAGCGTGTTGTCTTGGTTTATATTTTAACAAGAAAAAAAGGACAGTAATAATTAACAGTAATGATTAAATTTGATAATTCCATAATTAATATATTAATTAATAATATATTTCTTTGATCTTCCCTTCTCCCATTTGTATTTTCCTTTTTCAACCTTAGCCAAAATATAATTCTTAATATTTTCAATATATAAATGATTAGGTATAGGCATTTTTTATATTTATACAAATAATAATAATCTCTCTATATAACATTTTTAAGCTTATATTATAACCATCATCTCATTAGTTCAGCATACATCCTATTTTTATAATTTTTGTTCGCTTAGATTTCCTTATATTCAATCCAATTCTTATCAGTCATAATTTCTTCATATCTAAATTTTCCCATTTAGGTACATCATCCCTATATTTTATGTCATGCATTATAAAAATACTATACTTTTTATCTGTCTCACAGTATCTAGATATAACATCCTTTTAAATCAGTTTATATTTTACTTACATATTAATAAAAGTTACATCAACCTACTATTTTAACATTTAATATATTATAAAACATACTATATTACTTAAATCTCATTATCCTTTTTGTTATAAGACCCCTTTATGTTCAAAATTCTCTGTTCAGCTGCAAATTTGGTCGACCTACAGCTGGAATAGTTGTTCCAGGAAGCCAATGGGGGTTTGCCTGGCTCTATTACTATTGTTCCAAGTTTTGTTTCTCTCAGCAATTCAGCAGTATTTGTAGCTAACCATGATTATGTCAAAATGACATAATTGCATGCTTGTTGTACTCCATGTTCTGTTTGCAGATTCTTGTGCATTACCTGACTCCATAGCTTCCCCTTCTTCATTTTCCCTTGCCCTATTTGTCTGTTTAATTTCACTATATACCCTTTCCAGCCTTTGGGATATAATCCTTGGCCTGACAGTGATTATGCTATGATTTAGTATGGAAAACCACACTAAAGCATGCCACAAAACCACCTCTGCATGACACAGGTTTATTAGACTCTCAGATCTTTCAGAGTACAGCATCCTAAAATCATAGTTCCCATGACCAGTAATTGGGGCTTATTGGGGCTATAGTTGAGAACATCTAGAGGATACAAGGCTGCCTATTCCTGCTCTAGAAGAGGCTGAAGGGGAAAAGAAAATCCTAAACAAGTAGGTAATGTCAGTGGATTCAGTCCTGAACTAGATGTGATGACTCACCCAGAAGCTTACCCAAATGTCTCTCTGGATATCAATTCAGAGGAGGATGAACCAGTCCAGGCACATCAGTAGGGGAGTTGGTCAATGGCTCTGAGGCAGGGGCTGCAAGTCCAAGTGAGAGGGAGTGGTTGATGGGAGAGAAAGTAGACGAGCAACTGGCTGAGAGTAATTTGGCTGAAGCACAACTGCAGCAGGACAGCCCTGAGGCTTTAAATGGAGAAAGCATACAGCTGTAGCTGGTCAGTCAGTGATGAGGAACAGCCTGCACCTGATCTGAGAATATGTAAGGGAAAGAAAAGGTAAGAGCAGCAAAGTCAGCCCAACTACTCAGTGGATGCAGCCTTGTCTGTTTTGATAGGCTGCATCAGAAGCTGGCTATTTAGCACAGCAGTCAGACTGAGATGATGCTGGGAACATGTTCAATTTCCTAGCTGCATGTTTCTTGGTTGTTTTGCTTCCTGCCTTGCTTTGTATTGACACTGTGCCTTGACTTTGGATCATGCCTCATAAATCCCCAAATAAGGATTTATCTTATTTGAAAAACTTTCAAGTGCCTAGTGCACTCATTGGCCATTGCTCTGTAGACTAACATTGGTCTGCTTTTGCTGGACTTAATTGGGCAATTTGGGAGTTTTGGTGAAAGGAATTGCTGGCAAATATTAATGAACCCACTAAACCATTGTTATGTGTGTATATGTGAGTGGGACAGCACACTAGGAGAGCCAATGTCTAAATTATTAGGACATGTTCTGAACTTTAGATGGCATATTGGAAGTCATAAGGATGCTTAACTTTCACAATGCACTCCCTCCTGGAAAGTTTTGTAATAAATTCTTTATTTCTGGCAAAGAGGGCTTTGCTGTAGTGGAGCTGTAGCTTTTTATACAAAATGTCACATTCATAATGTGGCTCTCCATGTTTTTCAACAGTTTAAAAGGTAGAGTTTTTCCCCCCACAGTAAATCCATAGACAACATTCTTTTATGATGACTTAATTAGAGTTTACTCAGACTGCTGGGGCTAGGTAAAATTGCTTCGTAAGTAGGGGGTTGAACATTTCTACTGTAAAAGGAAGAAAAGAAAAAAACATGGCCTAAGTCTTTAATTTTATCCAGTTCATTATCTAATAATTTTAGTTATCAGGACAGATATGATATTGTTGCCATTACAGAAATGTGGTGGGATGAAACTCACAAATGAAACACACAGAGGGATTTAAATTATTTAAAAGAAACAGATCAAATAAAAGAGGAGGTGGGAGTTGCTCTCTATATAAGAAATAACTACATCTCTACAGATATAGAGCACAACAATGTTGAAAACTGTCTTGAATGCATTTGGTCAATATAAAAGGGGGGGAAATGACATTGCCATAGGTGTATACTATAGGCCACCCAACCAAACAGAGGAAATAGATGAATTTTTTGCTAGTCAGCTAACTAAGGTATGTAGAAAGCACATTACAATAGTAATGAGGGACTTTAATTACCCTGACATCAACTGGGAGACAAACTCTGCACAAAGTGGAAGATCAAACAGATTCCTGACAAACCTAGCAGACAACCTTGTCTGCCAAAAAGTAGAGAAGGGAACTAGGGTATCAGTCATATTGGACCTAATTCTCACTAACAGAGATGAAATGATAGTGAGAACAATTAACCAGTGGAACAACCTGCCTCCAGAAGCGGTGAATGCTCCAACACTGGAAGTTTTTAAGAAGAGACTGGACAGCCATTTGTCCAAAATGGTATAGGGTTTCCTGCCTGAGCAGGGGGTTGGACTAGATGACCTTCAAGGTCCCTTCCAACTTTACATAATAATAATAATAATAATAATAATTTAAGGTGTTGAAGCCACAGGAACCTTAGGTGGGAGTGAACATGCAATATTGGAATTCAACATTATGTGTCAAGCTAAAGTCTTGGACTTTAAGAGAGCTAATTTCAATAAACTTAGAGAGAGCTTGGATGAGAATCCTCAAGGGGAAAACAACTCAAGAAGCTTGGGAAATTTTGAAAAGTGAGATTATAAAAGCCCAGTCTAGCACAATACCAATGAAGAAGAAAAATAACAGCTCTCAAAAGAAACTGGCATGGCTGCATAAAGAGCTCTCTGATAAATTGAAAGACAAAAAGGACAAGTATAAAAAGTGGAAAGAAGGGCACATAACTAAGGTAGCAAATAGCCCGAGCCTGCAAAGATGAAGTAAGGAAAGCTAAGGCTCAAAATGAACTAAGACTTGCAACAAAAGTTAAAAAATAACAAAAAAAGCTTCTTTAAACATGTAAAAAACAAGAAAAAAGTTAAGGGAATGATTGGTCCATTAGTGGGAAAAAGTGGCAAGAAGGTGACAAGCAACAGGGAAAAAGCAGAACTATTTAACTCATTTTTTGCATCCGTCTTTACACAAAGGGAAAAAAACAGTCCAACCTATCAAAAACAGTTCCATAAAAAACAGATTAGGAATACAAGTTAAGATAGGCAAGAAAATGGTAAGTGAGCATCTGTCCACCCTAGACGAGTTCAAATCACCAGGACCAGATGGATTACACCCCAAGGTTCTCAAAGAACTGGTAGATGTGATCTCAGAACCACTGAACTATATCTTTCAAAGATCCTGGAGCACCAGGGAACTATCAAAGGACTGGAAAAGAGCTGATGTAGTTCCCATCTTCAAAAAAGGGAAAAAAATAGATCCAGGAAACAACAGACCTATCAGCCTGAATTCAATACCTGGGAAGATTCTGGAAAAGATAATCAAGCAACAAATCAGCAAACATCTAGAGGCAAATAAAGTCATTACTAAAAGCCAACATGGGTTTGTCAAAAACAGATCATGCCAGACAAATCTTATTGCATTCTTTGACCAGGTGACAAAATTAGTGGACCAGAGAAATGCTGTGGATATAATTTACTTGGACTTCAATAAGACATTTGATAAAGTAGACCACAACCTACTACTTGATAAGATAAAAAAATGTGGGTTAGACAGTATCACCATCAGATGGATTCATAGCTGGCTGACCGGCTGTACTCAGCATGTGGTCCTCAATGGAACCACATCTACATGGAGGGAAGTGTGTAGTGGGGTGCCCCAGGGCTCTGTTCTGAACCCATTGCTCTTCAACATCTTCATCAATGTTTGGATGAGGGGATAGATGGGGAACTCATCAAATTTGCAGATGACACCAAGCTGGCAGGAACAGCCAACACTCCAGAAGATAGGCTTAAGATACAGAAGGATCTGGACAGACTTGGGCGCTATTTAACAAAATGAAATTCATTGGTGAAAAAAGTAAGGTTCTACAGTTAGGCAAGAAAAACACAGTGAATGTTCAGTGGCTTCTTTTCATATTCAATAAAACAATGATGCACCAAAAACAGATAGCCAAGACTCTGATAGTAAAACATTCAGTTAACTTTTTTATCCAAAACTTACAGAAATATTGTTGGATAAATATGCATTTATAAACACAAAATAGTGATTGGGAAAACTCTTGGAATTTAGTAATGCAACAGAAAATACAGCAATGGCAAATCCTAGAATTCAGATATTTGAGTAGGATACTCTGTTTTGTATGTTTGATGTGATTGTGTTCAGGTTCTCAGAAACTGTCACATAGAGATACTTTCTGGCTTTAAAATGGAGGTTGGATTGTTCTTCCCAAACCTTATGACATTTGAAGACTTTTGCTGCAGAACCTTTTCAAGGATAGCAATATAAATAAAGGACTTCAAGTTGTATGAAAGGTTAAAGCATATGCTGCTTATTTTGTGTTGCACACTTTCTAGCTGCACACAGAATAAAATTATACAATCAGCTTTTCAAGTCAACAATTTCACCCTGGCTGGTCACCATCATCTCTGCAATAACTGGCTCTGAGATACTTTGGTTGGTGGGGGAAGGAGATTGACTTACTGGATTGAGACAGTATAGACTTCACAAATAAGATAAAAATAGCATCTTTTCCCCTCATTTTGGTCTCTGTTCTTTTTTAATCCATCTGTTCTCCTTGTCATCTTTGTCTCACCTGACTGTTCCTTTCATCCATCTCTCTATGAGAATATCATATGAACATTTGGGGTTAGAAATGTGAAAAGCACTTCAGAGCCTAGAGGAATCAGTGGCTGGGTCCACGTATAGTACTAAGCACAATCATGGTTTAATAAATCATGGTAGGCTATATTCAGAAAGCATACTACTCTATAAATCAGTGTTTCTCAACCTTGACAACTTTAAGATGTGTGGACTTCAACTCCTAGAATTCCCCAGCTAGTATTTTGGCCAGCTGAATTCTGGAAGTTGAAGTCCACACATCTTAAAGTTGTCAAGGTTAATCATGGTTTGTGAACTACAATGCATACTTGCAACAATACTGTATTTTGTTTTTGGTATATCAAGTGTT
This sequence comes from Protobothrops mucrosquamatus, assembly GCF_001527695.2. Lineage (NCBI taxonomy): Eukaryota > Metazoa > Chordata > Lepidosauria > Squamata > Viperidae > Protobothrops > Protobothrops mucrosquamatus. Next base: position 24,072 of record NW_015388063.1, on the reverse strand, counting down.
GCATAAGCGAAATACGTCAGCCAACAAGTCTGCCTGCGTGCTGTCTCTTTTTTCATATTTCCAAGGCTTTCCCATGAATTAACAGATTTTTCTTCAGATTTAAGAATGAAAACTTCCATGCTTTCTTTTTTCTTTTTCTTTTACTTTTAGGAATGCATTTGAAACATAGGTATTCTGATCTAACTTGCTTGAATTTTAGGATCTAAGATGAGGCATTTTTTAAAAGTAAATCATGTGTGTTGATCCCCTTATTTCTTAATTGAATAATTTGGAAATCCGTCATTAATAAAAATTGCAATTTTATAATTATTTCTGGGAATAGGATCCTTTGATCTTCCAATTAGGCAGTTACACTTTTAGGTATTGAGCAATCAGAGTTTTCAAGATAGCTCTAACTGAAAAAAAAACCCCTTAAGTGAAGATTTTAATTTTTCAGTTGCTCCTTTTAAAACCTGTTTCTGATATTGAATAAAATTTAGAGAAAAAGCCTGGGTTAAATTTAGCCTTCCCCAATAAGATTCTTTCAGAAACATTGACTATGACTGATGAGTAGATAAAGATAAAGGTAACTTCTGAAACCCCTGAAAGAAACTGAAAGCTTGTTTTCTTTCAAAGAACGATATAATGATTTTATATCACAGGAAGGTAGATTCTAAGGAAATATTTAAAAGAACAAACATTTTAAACAATATCAACATGTTAATAATGGAACCATCCACTCAGAAATGTATTGAGCTAATTTTTTATTTTTATTTATTTATTAAATTAATATGCTGGCCATCTCTGTTGAGCGACTCTGGGCAACTTACAATTTCATGAAAACAACAATATAAAATATTAAGACATTAAAAAAATGAATACATTGAACATTGAAAGTTAACAAAAGTTAACTTGTGAGTTTGTTAGGGAGTTGGGTAGCCTTAACCATTTGATTAATAAATAAATATTGGAAATATTCAAGCAGAAACCCAACAGCATCTTTCTAGGATATTTGAATTTGGATTGCCACACTGTGCAATAGCTTGGTCTGGAGGATCAAAATACAGGTAGTCCTTGACTTACCACTGCAATTGAGCTCAAAATTTCCATTGCTAAGCAAAGCAGTTGTTAAATAAGTTGTTCCTCATTTTACAACCCTTTTGCCATAGTTAAGTTAATCACTGCAGTTTTTAAGTGAATTGCATGGTGGTTAAGCCAATCTGGCTTCCCCCATTGTCTTTGCTTGTCAGAAGCTGGCTGGGAAGGTTACAAATGGTGATGGCATGACCCTGGGACAGTACAACTATATGCCAGTTGCCAAACGCCCAAATTTTGATCACGTGACCATGGGGATGCTGCAGTGGTCGTAAGTGTGGAAAATGGTTATAAACTACCTTTTTCAGTGCTGTGGTAACTTTGAACAGTCACTAAATGAATGGTTGTAAGTCAAGGTTTGTCTGATTCTATGATCCATTTATTTTTCTGCAAAACATCTGGAGAGACCCTCACTGAAGTAGGCTGCTCTAGAGTTAGGCAGATTATTAGGGAATAGAAGACCATTGTCTGGAAAAGCAAGATGCATTGTTGTCCTCTTTAGCAGACCAAAGGAATGTGTAAATCTTTCTATATGAAGGATCTTTTATTGCTTCTGTATAGAGGGTCAGTTCAGTTGTTTTGGCCCTCAGTGCTGTTTCTTAGTCATGCCAGATCAATGCTGGGGAACTGGGATATATGCATTTATGTACACTTTATTACACATGAACCATTCATATCCTTATTCACTACAGACTTATTGGAACAGGGAAAATCTCATTTTCCATAGCAGCCATCCTGCTTCAAATCACTGCTTTTTCATGGGGCCGCTGTGCTTCATTCCTCACTATTGAAAGCAATGATGGCAGTTTGTTATTCAGATGATTGGCGGATTGCGGTGTATGTGTGTGAGTGCATATTGGGTTGCAGTTCACACAATGGATTGTACTGAAGGCCATTATGGGTTGTGGGGTTGCCCACACTGTTTTATATGGATACTTTTTTCCCCCTCAGTGTGAATTGATTTGGTAACATTTGCATACAATTTTGTGAAGTTTAAATCCAATCAAGCAATTGCATTTTCGTTGTTCTTCTCCCAAATAATACTTTCCCATTATTTCCATAGCAGAAAACAGTCAAATGAATTGTTTGGAAATCCTGAATGACATTTCCCTGTTTGCTTTTTTATAACCTCATAACATCTTGTTGCTGATCAATACTGGCAAGTATTTTATGCTGTTAAGTTTTGTGCTTAGCTGCAGATCAAATATTTGTGGAAATGACAAGAGCAAACTTGATGGAAGCTTGTCTCGCATTTTCTGAAATGACCTTTAAGATAACTTCTTCTCACCTGGCTTTTTTGTCAGAATTGGCTGAAAAGCCCTCTTTTTTATAGCTTTCAACCTCCATCACAACAACTAAGGTCAGCAATATCATTTGCTTGCACAAAATAAAAGTGAATGTGCATATATAGAAACATCAATGCATGCACAAATTTGTTTACTTGGAAAATTTTTATTGCACCCCGATTACATATTATATAACTTTGGTTTAAGTTCCTTTAGAGAAAATACACATCTTTCAGTTATCTTTTTTTGTCTAGGAAGAAATGATAGAAACTCTTCCAATTTAACAGTAAGTTCTGCTCTTGATTCTTTAATTCCAGGATATACCAGAGAACAAGAATGTGCTGGAATAGCTAATAAAAATGTTAGAGATAGCCCCAAAGGTCAAATTTTGTAATAAGATTTTCTAGAGAAATCTTTATGCTGAATTTGGAGGAGAAGTGGACCCTTTAATTTTATACTGGAAAAAACACTTTGAGGGAAGATGTATATTCCTTAATTTGAAGAGGGAAATAAGTTCACACACACAGTCTCCACTTGAATAGGCTACCTAAATAGCACCTATCCATGCAAAATTCATTCCATGTAGGCCAATACTGTGCAGCTGATTCCACTGGTAATGAATAACATAATTTTGTAGTAAGCATATTAGATTTAGAGTCGAGACAAAGCTCCCTGAGTGACTTGCAATTGCTTTACTCAGTCTACCACACAGGATTTAAAGTATAAATTTGAGGAAATACTATGTCATCTTAATTTCAGGAGGAAATGTAGTATTAATGCAACATTTTTATTTCTTTGTACTCTTCTGTTCACTGTGATGATGGCAGGAGACAAGCAAGCATATATTTCTTTCATTCTGCAAGATTGGTGGATTTGCTGAGAGATGTCATTGAATCTCTATGTTTATGAATCTCTCCATTCATATATAACAACAACAACAACAACAA
>NW_015388063.1:18991-20559 GCF_001527695.2 Protobothrops mucrosquamatus | reverse complement strand
CTTAATTTCAGGAGGAAATGTAGTATTAATGCAACATTTTTATTTCTTTGTACTCTTCTGTTCACTGTGATGATGGCAGGAGACAAGCAAGCATATATTTCTTTCATTCTGCAAGATTGGTGGATTTGCTGAGAGATGTCATTGAATCTCTATGTTTATGAATCTCTCCATTCATATATAACAACAACAACAACAACAACAATAATGATGATGATGTTGGAAGGGACCTTGGAGATCATCTAGTCCAACCCTCTGCTCAGACATCACTGAGAAGAGCAACAAAGAAGAGCAACAAAGATGATTAGGGGACTGGAGGCTAAACGGTGTGATGAACAATTGGGGAACTGGAAATGTCTAGTTTAACAAGAGAATGACTAGGGATGATATGATAGTCCGATAATTGAGGGGCTGTCACAGAGAGGAGTGGGGGGTCAACCTATTCTCCAGAGCACCTGAGGGGAAGACAAGAAAAATTGGATGGAAGTTTAACAAAGAGAAATCCAACCTAGAATTAAGGAGACATATCCTGCCAGTGAGAACAATCTGTGGAATGATAATCAAGAAGTTGTGGGTGCTCCATCCCAGGAGGTTTTTAAGAAGAGATTGGATAGCCATTTGTCCGAAATGGTATAGGGTCTCTTGCTTGAGCAGGGAGTTGGACTAGATGCCTCCAAGGTCCCTTCCAGCTCTGTTATTCTGTATTCTGAATCTATTTCACTAAGGTTATATAAAGAAAATATATTCTTTTTGTAGTTTTAATGTTTTCTTAATTTGTTTTAAAAAGGAACGGTTTTCTTTTTTGCCTATGAATTTGTCATAGTTGATAAAAACAAACGTGTTGATCAGCAAAACTATCTGTGAACTAGGTATAAAATACTGAATGTAACAATCAGTCCCTTGAACAGGTGATGTGAACAGCTTTAGTCTTCCTCCTAGGTGGAAAATCTAGGATATGCTCCATTGATTCTGTGCTAGTGAAGCGTATAAAATTTTTTCAGATACCGCCTAGGTTTTTTTTTCTCTTTCCATATTATTTCTTTGAGGATCTTGGCAAGGTTAGCTAGCAATTAACCAAGAAGATAAATTAGCTTCAGCAACACAGGTGCCCTAAGATGAAATATTATAACATAACAGGTGAACATCCATGGCAATAATTAAATAATTACCACTGGGCAACTGAATCAAACAGAAGGGCAACCTCCATCTGGATAAGCTACTCTTGCAAGTGTAATTAATTGGCTGATTGGATGTCTGTGTATAGGATTAATTGGCTGTGTATAGGATTAATTGGCTGATTGGATGCCTGTGAGATGGTAAGGATTAACCCAAATCTGAAAAAAGCTGTACAAAAGATTTTCAGATTCTTAGAGTTGTGGGAAGTTAACCCAGAGAAGGAAATATTAAAAAGGCAGGAAAAATATTGTTCACCAAAAGGATTTTTAAAAGCATTTTTTGAAAAGCAGAAACCAAACCTGGCCTCATCTCTGCCCAGGGCAGTAGCTAGTCTTATACAAATGCAGATGTGGAACCATCAGAAAGTTGAAGCCAGAGCAATCAAGAAGACAAAG
>NW_015388063.1:0-15147 GCF_001527695.2 Protobothrops mucrosquamatus | reverse complement strand
GCCACAGGAACAGGAAACTTCCAGGCAAGGCTAGAGGGTATAAAAAGGCCTTCTACCCATGTGCTCACTCTCTCTTTTCTTCTCCTCTGCTGCCTATCTGTCTTCTGCAATAAACTGTAACCTTCTTCCCAAAGCAGTCGCCATGTTTGCTTATTTATTCCCGGCTTGGATGAACCAGGATGAAGACTTACTCCTAACAGAGTCCATCATAACAATAAGCATGAATATACTGAGGTTTTAGCTAGCCCAGATGAGCGCTCCTCTATATATCCTTTGATCTCAGTGGCTCTTAGGGCCCTAGCTAAAACAATTGTGTTATTGAGGTCTCAAGAAATTGGAGTCATTGCGGTTATCAAGAGTAACTAGCCAGTGTTAAATTTTGAATTCATGGTCCATGATTGATGTTTTGTTTATGTATCAAGTCAATGTCAATATAAGTTTTTCTCCAGGATGATAATGATGATTGGTAGGTATATATTTTTTTTAAAAAATAAGGATTTTATGTTAGCTAATTGAATATAGTACTTGGCCAGGACTTTAGCAGGCAAGAATCAAGTTGGGAAATGTTTATGATAAATGTTTACTGCTAGACATGTCAAAACATTGTATTGGTAGCTCCCTTGACAGGAGCAGTAGTGAAATTGTGTAACAGGTCACGGGCCGTTATAGTCAAGTTTTTCTTCAGTCCCCCTGCCTCACAGTTGGAAGCCCCATCTGTTTGTGTATTTCTTCTGACCTTTGTCTGTCAGTTGGAGGAACAGCTTCCTGCCAGCTGCCTCCCATTCCCCTTATGTTCTCCAGAAACAGACAAAAGTCAGAGAGACAATTTTCAGTTCATTGTGGTTGAGAGAAGCCTGTAGGGGAGATAGTGTACTTAGGATAGCTCATGTCCTCAACAGGCTGTTGTATGGTTCAAGGTCTCCTTAAATGAAAAAACTTGTAGATGGGTTCACACTTTGTATTAAACCCCCAGCATATTTGTTTGGTTTTGGTTTAGTATGTTGTATGAATCCAGCCACTGCTTTTGAAAACCTATGATTTATGTGATGTGTAATCACAGCCACTGCTGTTTATTAAAACATAGTTAAAGCAATATGTAATCCAGCATTAGGTTTCGGTATTATACTGTATATACATACGTGTTTCTCAGCATAATGGAAATCAGTGGGGTTTATTTGTAAGATGTGTCAGGCTAAGGCCAAGAATGACATAGAACAATTCAGGCACAGTTTAGTTCTTTAATTGCTGACACACAATCAGAATCTTGCCAGATTAAACTGTTACTACTCTTAATTCTCTTCCCCATCTCCTATCCATCATCCGCCTCTGGCTGTGCTGCCTCTTGTCTTGACCCTCTTTCTGGAATGGGCTCCCTCCTTCCTGGGAATCTGTCCCTTCATTATAGTCCATAACACTGGCTTCCCCTCCATAGGCGCTATCTCTCTATAGTTGTCATATATAGAATTGCAATGATACTGTTTAAAATGCAAGATGAAGACTTCCCAGTCTTTGTTTGGTAACTTTGTTGTTTCTATCTCTCAAGAGGGTTTCCAGTACTAGCAATTTGGGAATAGGTGACTACTGCAAAACAACAGTAGTCCATTCCTATAGCTCAGGTAGATTTCAGTTGGTGTCTTTTGAAGCTATGATATAATATCCTCTTTGGATCCATCTTGTCTCCAATGCATTTTAATAACTGTGTGAAATTTTGGGAGATCCTGGAGCTAAATGCTAGGAGTATGCCGAAAACAGCCAAATCTATTTTTTGTAGGATTTTGTAGCAATGGCATGGCTCCTCTAAAATATCTCTGTCTGCAACTGATAACTGATTGGATGAAGGACCGTATTATTTTTAGTTGATAAGCCAACTTTGTCCCTCCCAAGAAGATAATATATTAGTCTTAATCTGTAGTTCCTGTACTTGTAACCTTGAGACTTGGCTATTGCATGGGACTTTCTGTATCATCCCAAATTTCAGTTGAAGCAAAACACATCAGACAAGTTGGGTTTGGAAAAAACTCAGGCTGATCATATTATATGTGCAGTAAGCTAACTGCAGTTTATTGGCTGCCAATTGATTTTGGGAGAAATGCAAAGGACTAGTTATTAACTTTTAATGTCTTACACGGCTTATGCTCTGGATATTTGAGAGAATGTTTCTACCCGTATAACTACCCTCACCCCTGAGTTCATCAGTAGATATTTGCCTATTGTTATTACAAGCCCATCTTGTGGTCACTCATAGTTCAGCCTCTAGATAGCTGGCCCAGGTCTTTGGAATGTACTCCCTATTGACTTGAGGAATTCATCTCTTTCTTAACTATGAAAACACCATTTTTGAAAAACAGTCCTTTTCCTGTTATTAATGATTTTAATAGTTGCTTTTTAAATGTTGCTTTTAATATATTTGGTTTTAACGGTGGCTTTATGTTTTATTGTAATCTGGAAGACACTTCCAACAGTTGCCTAAATAGCAATGCATAGATTATATCAGTGATGGCGAACCTTTTAGAGACCGAGTGCCCAAACTGCAACACCAAACCCACTTATGCATTGTCGGGTGCCGGGTGGGCGTGGCCCATTGGCTGGGTGTGGCCCATTGGCTGGGCGTGGCTGCGGTGGTAACGGCAGACTGGGTGGGATTAAAAAGTTCAATCAATCAATTCCAACTTTGCAAGATCTTTTTTTTTTCCCCGTGAGAAGTTAAAATTGACTCATTGATTGAACCTCTCTTTTTTTGCACATGGCGGTGGAGGCCTAAAGCGAAAAGGTTTTATAAAATCCAGCTGAAGGCCTAGGACTGGGGCGACGGTGTGCGTGCCCATAGAGAGGGCTCTGAGTGCCACCTCTGGCACCCGTGCCATAGGTTCGCCACCACTGGATTATATTAAGCCAGGGCTTGATTATCCATGTTCTGATGAATAAACCAGAGTTCGCTAGATTCACAAAATATATTGAACCAGAACCAAACACTCCGCATTTTAACTTTGTACAATAAATGAACCCAGGCAGTTTTAGTGAAAGTTATGTTAATTAAAACCTCTATTACTGTTCACAAATAACAGGTTCTCTCTCTGAATTAAAAAGCCATTTGTGCTGGTGTTTTTTTGCATGGAGTAAGTCAGTAGACATTGGGGGCATTAAAAAAAATCAGTCACTGACAGTTATTGAAGAAGCTGACCTGTCTAACTGCAAATTCTTGGAAACTCTATGGAATCGATAAGATTTCAGGGAAATGGCCTGGAACAATTATGTTGTCTCATAAGACATGTTGAGAAGGCCTAAACAAGGATGGCGGGATAGTACTTATCATACTGATGCTTTGGGGCATGGCAAGGATGAACAACTCATTTCATTTCTGTGCACATACAGAGACAGATGAATGATAAAGTGGTAGAACATTGTTGTACTCATTCCTTACCCATCTGCCACTTCCCCATTTCTTCATAAATGTACCTTTTGAGGAACTTTAAAAATCAGTCCAAAGAGCATTTTGACAGAATGAACCCGGTTTCTCTTAGCTTTGCATTGTGTTCTTATACTGTAACGGAGAGGGAAGACTAGTTTGAGAATAAATCCCGACCAAAGAATTTGCTTCTTAGAAAGCAGACCATTTTTAGTTTCCACTGGATCCCACTGATTTCTTCAACAGGGAATAGAGTTTCAACTAATGGTCAAATAAGTTTGTCATATACATGATCAGATTTATTTTCCAGTCACTGCAAATGTGGTCATTAAATTTCTGGGCCCCATTCAAAGTGCTGATTTGACATTGCATAGATTGGTCTTAGGCCTAGGGTTATTGTCTTCTCCTGGGGGAATCTTTCTGTTCTGTTCATAGAGACATAGATACTTTTCTCTACAAGAATTCAGGGGACATGAGCTCAAAGATAGTGGCTCCATGCTTTATAGACCATGCCCCCAGAAGATTGTTTGGTATACTCCCTCCTAGCTTTCTGCAAGCTGGTGAAAACTGTCTAGTTTAAACAGACATCTGGGATTTAGTAGGTTGCCCAATTTTTATTCTGCATCTCTTGTGCTTTTTGTTGTTTGAACAATTGAACTGGGTGACATAAAAATACAATAAATAAAATATATTTCAGTTTTTTTTACGTAATTGCTTTTTCTTAAAATAATGACAATTCTAATTTTGTTAATATGACAATCCATGAAAAAGAAAGATTTAATCTTTCTCTCTCTGGTCATGAATCTTTTCAAAATCATAACCTTCTTCCCATGACATCTAAACACATACATTTGTCTATCATCAACACCTATCTCACTTCTCACTAGTTCTCACAATTTCCCCCCTGTTTTATAGGTTGCAGTTAGGTCATCTTTGGGTAAGGAGGATATGGAGAGGAGCAATTAAGCTTCCTTCCCTATACACTGCAGTTCCAATCCAGGTGGGATATTCCTTTATTTTTAAATAAAAGAAAGAAGAAAACAGAACAGCATAGTGTGGTTTTAATACACTATAATGCTTGACCCTTTGAAGTTATTCATACAAAAAAACAAAAGCCATGTGTGCATCTCTAGTCACTTTCTATTACTGAAGATGTTTTTGTTTCTTGCAACTTCTTAATGCTTTGTCATTTTTTGGAACAGATAGGTTGGGGCCTCCTGTGGACATAACACTGGATTCTTTGAACTGCACTGCACTTAGTATTCAATGGAGAATGCCTCAGCAGCATGCAGATACCATCACAGGGTATACTGTAAGTATCTGTTGATACTTTTGCCAGACATAAGTAGGTAATTAAAAAGCACTTTTAATCAGATGGGCAAAGTCAGGAGCATCCACTGGGAGGAGAGGGAGTGTCTCAACAAGTCAAGATGGTGCTTTGACCATGCAATTGAAATCCCAATGGTTTTGGTCATCTTCTTCATCTTTTTGACCATCCCATAGACACCCCTGGTAGTACATGCCTAAGATTGCTTTAGATCAGACATCTAAAGTTCTAAGTTGAATTTTTCTCAAGAGAGGTGAACTACTTTTCTTCTTTCCAGAAGAAGCTGGCTGTACTTCCCTTGTTGTGAAGAAAATGAATACTTTCCTCTGGATTTTGTGATAAATTATGAAATCAATTTCTGCTTCCTAGTCTACCTGTTCACAGGGCTCATTGGTTCACTCACCCAAAGTGTTCCCTCTTTAAGAATACATATCTTTACAAAACCAGTTAACAAGGTACTCAGTGCTGTCACCTGAGATTCATACTAGTTATTTTAAGTCATAGAATAAATGTTTAAATAAATATTCTAAAAGAAGGGCATATGAGAAAGGTGAGTATTAGTATCACAGTTGCTATATTGGTACTAGAGAAGGAAATATACTCAGTTTTGGAGATTGTTGGCAACCCCTAAATAGCCTTGCTTGGACTTTGAAATTAAGTGGATGCAGGCCTAGTTAATACTTGGATGGGAGATCATTAAAACAGGGCTTTTCAACCTTTTCACCCATTGTACCACTTTTAGGATATGGCAACATCCGAGTACCACCAGTCGCCTAGCAAAGGTGTCAAAAATTTGACAACCCAAAAAAAGGAAAAAAGTGATAAAGTACAGGTAGTCCTCAACTTACAACAGTTCGCTTAGTGACTGTTCGAAGTTACAATGGCACTGAAAAAAGTGCCCCCCAAACCACAGCCGAGCAAGACACCTGCCTGCCCGCCCGGTGGCGCTCTTCCTCCTGTCCGAGGTTTTCATTGTTGTGAGCATTTCTGTTGAGGATTGGCAGTGGGGATGGGGTGGGGGGAGTTTGGTTTTTATTCCCCCCATCTGCTGGGTGGTTGTAGCAGGTTTTGGTCACTTCACATGACCCTGGGACACTGTGACCGTCATAAATATGAATCAGTTGCCAAGCATCTGAATGTAAATCACAAGACCCTGGAGATAAGGCAACATTCCAGCTGATCGGCGTTTCTTCTGGGCTCAGCAGAAGCACCAGGATCAGCACCGAGCTCCAGCTGGAGCCTGGCACTGATCCTGGTGCTTCCACTGAGCCCTGTCAGCCCCGAAGAAGCACCGATCAGCTGGAAAGCGGCACTGATCCTGACGCTTCCGCTGAGCCCTGTCAGCCCTGCAGCTCCAGCCATCTCTCGCTCAGGCTTGTGCGGTGCTGCCACTGGTTCAGCTCATTCCCCTCCCCTGCTACCACTTTTCTAGGATTGTCGCGTACCATCTGCCAGGTGCCAATGTACCACAGGTGGTACCCGTACCACTGGTTGAAAAGCCCTGTATTAAAGAATCCCCAGGCCATAAGGATGACAGGAAGTTGAAAAAATATCCGGAAAGAAAGCAGTAACAACCCATTTCTGTACTGTTGCCAAGACAACAATATGCAGGTCCATGGAAGCTTCAGGTGTTGAAGTTGACCTGAAGAAAGCTTTATTTTTCATTTGTTTTAGCTTTAGCAGGTCTCAGAAAAAAAAGGTATACAATTTAGTGTAAAAATGCCTTCAGAAAAGATATTGCTGTTGGAGAAGACTCTGGAGCAGGGGTCTTCAAACTTGGCCCTTTTATGACTTGTGGACTTCAACTCCCAGAATTCCTCAGCCAGGCACTCTGGCTGAGGAATTCTGGGAGTTGAAGTCCACAAGTCATAAAAGGGCCAAGTTTGAAGACCCCGGCTCTGGAGAGTCCCTTAGACTTCAAGGAGATCAAATCAGTCAATCCTAAAGGAAATCAATTCTGACTGTCCTTTGGAAAGACAGATACTGAAGCTTAAACTCAAATACTTTGGCCACCTAATGAGAAGAGAGGACTCACTGGAAAAGACACGGATGTTGGGAAAGACTGAAGGCAAAAGGAGAAGAGGACAGCAGAGGATAAGTTGGTTAGACAGTGTCATTGATGCAATGAACATGAATTTGTGCAAATTTTGGGAGACTGCTCTATTGTATAAATGAGAAGATGATATATACTGTAATAGGTGGCTTTCAGTGGATATCAGCTTCAGACAAGTATGTAACTGCTCAGACTGGATAAGACCAACTGGTGCCCTAAGCACAGCCCAACAACGGTGCCCCCTCAGTGACAGTGAAATTCTCATACCATGGGACCAAAACAAATGTGATATCTGATGGCATCTTCAAACCAAACTTTTAACTTTAGTCATTCACCTTGACAAAAATAAAGCTTTTTAAAACAATGCAGATTAAAGTCAAACACAGCAGATGAGGACAATTGCAAAAACAAAACAAAACTAAAGACCAATGTGACAATGAAAGAGTTAAGGGTGTGATAGCTGGGAGGGAAAACAATCCAATGCCCCCCCTTCCTCTAGTGCAGCAGTTCTCAACCTGTGGGTCGTGACCCCTTTGGGGGTCGAACGACCCTTTCACAGGGGTCGCCTAAGACCATCGGAAAACACATATTTCCGATGGTCTTAGGAACCGAGACACCGCTCCTCTATCCGTCTCTGCACGGCTTTGAACTGGGGGCCGTTGCAGTGCCGGATTCGTTTCCGTCGAGCATCTCCTAAGGGAGACTGTGCTGCTTCGCGGCCCTTTCCGCAGAGGAGGCTGAACTAAGCTCTGCCGGCACTGTCGCCCTCTTGGCTCTCTCTCTCTCTCTCTCTCTCTCTCTCCCTCTCCCCACCTGGGTGCTTCTCCAACCAGGCTGGGCGGAGCCGGCGGAGCGGCCTTCCTGCCCCCCCTGCCCGGCCAGCTGGAGCCGGGCAGGCTGGCAACCTTCAGAAGTGAGGCGAGGATAGTCGAGGCACGCTGAGCCTCAGGTGCGGCGGGTGAGTGGGTGGCATCGGTGCGTGCTTGGAGAGCCCTTAGGGTTGGGGGTCACCACAACATAAGGAACTGTATTAAAGGGTCGCAGCATTAGGACGGTTGAGAACCACTGCCCCTAGTGCCTTAATAATACTTTGCTGAATGGTTAATCTAGGGCTGCAACCATTACAAATATGACAGTAAAAGTCAACAAGGTATTTTATAGCAAATTGCAAGAGCTGCTAAATGTAATAGCAAGAAGACATGTATGCACCTGAAAGCTGAAACTGATTCAAAATGCAGTGGCATGTGCAGTTTTGGATGCCTCATGGTTCACCTGAGTAGCATCACTGCTGCATGAGCTGCATTGGCCTCCAGTTGCTTTCAGGATACAATCCAAGGTACCTTTAAAAGCTCTGTATGTCACAGGTTACACAGGTTACCTTTCCCAAGGGATACCTGTCTAGATAGAAATGAAGTTGCCACCTGATGAGATCTCAGAGGCATGCCTTCTCAGTAGCTGCCCCAGCACCTTGCAATAGCTTCCACCTGAAATCAGTGATATCCCTACACTTTTAGCTCTCTACAGATGTAAGGGAAGGAGTGGCAGAACCTGGAGGTGGAGATAAAAGAGAGATAAGCCTAGAATTTCTCCCTAACCAGAAGCAAAGCAAATCCAAGTCACCTTGAATTCTGTTGCTAACTCCTAGCAGTTGCTAACTATCAGTTGTGAATATTCCTGTGCATAGGCATGACTAGCAATAAATCAGTTTAATTGGACCTTCATATGTGGACCTGATTTTTTGCACCTGACAGGAGGGCTGTGAAGACCTGGCTCTTTTTCCAAGCACTGGCTCAGCTATGATGGGGTTGACTGGGAGGAGGTTTGGTCTGTTGGTGAGAGAAAGGATACTTTTGTTTTTAGACATGTTTTGTGGATTGTTGTAAACCACATAGAATCAGAATAGGCCACGAATTATTGGTATCAAATATATCAGTTAGAATTATAATATTAAAAAGACTACCTGTGTCATCAAAATTTGACTTGAAGGATCTAAAAACATCTATGAAAGGAATTTGCTTAACTTACATGAAAGAGTATACGAGGACATTGAGACAATATATTGGATAGTATAAATCCAAAGCAGAAAAAAATATTCCCAGAATTTCATAGAGGAATTTATCTATTTATCTCACTGATAGAGAAGCACCAGATGTGGATTATTTAAAATGGCAGATAAAGTGCCAACAGCTCTTGATTAACAAATATAGAACAAGGCTGTATGGTCTAGAGCTCTTCTCAATTATATCTGCGAATATCTGAAACTGAAGAAGGGAGGTGTGAAAAAATTATTCTTGCAAGTAACGTTTTTAAGGTTGTTAAAAAGAAAAAAGTCTGATGCGTGGAAAAAGAAATGGTAAATTAACTAGTAGGATTCACAAAAGGCAGAAGAACACAGGATCTGATACCTGTCACGTAAAGAATAATGGAGAGAGCAAGAGAATATAAGAAGGAGATATACCTTTTTCTTTATTAACCACAACTGGGCCTTTGATTGTAGATCATGCCAGAGGGTGGAATACATTAAAGGTAATTGGCATGCCAGAGCATCAGATTATTCTTCAGAGGGACTTTACAATGAGCTGCTGTAAGAAATGAATTTGGAAATAATGAAGTGGTTCAGAATAAGAAAAGGAGTGAGATAAGAATACATACAGTCCCCATATGTTTAATTTATATAGTGAATATATTATAAGAATGGTAGGAGTAGACAAAATTACAGCTGGACTCAAATTTAGAGGCTGAAATGCTAATCCTTTGAGATATGCAGATGATATCCCTTTATTAGCCAAAAGTAAAAAAGATTTAGCTAATTATTAAAATAAAACTAGAAAGTTTTAAAAAATCCTTTCAATTGATCTTGGAACAAATAAAAACTGATTCTTTCCTTGAACAAAGATCAACAAATAGAAACTTGCATACTTTGGGCATGTGGCATGAGCAGATGATGGACTAGAAAAAAAAAAGACTCTGCATGCCACTTGGGTGGGAAATAGAAGCACAATAAGTTGGTGGATAGTAACAAAGTGATATAGGGCTATCCTTGGGTGATCACAAGAGGTTATTGGAGACAGGATGAGAGGAGGACTATTTTTCCATGCAGTCACTTGGAGTCAGACAAACTGTACATTTAATAGAACCTTTTGTGTACATATCAATGAAAGAAACAACTATTTGCTTATTTGAGGGTAGAAACTTACTATACTTGTTGCGTTTGAAGGATAATTATTCACAACTTAGTAAAAGATGTCTAAACTTGTTATGTTATATTTTAATTATTTTTATTCATTTTGTATCTTTACCATTCAGCCATTTTGATGGAGTCAAACACAGAATGTATCATTGTGGGCTTTGGTTGCCATTCTAAGTGGTGTGATAAATTTAATATTGACTTTAACTTTATAAAACCTATTGACTTCCTGAAAATATTTCAGTAATTTGAAGTTTGGTAACTGATTATGTGTTATCAAAATGGGGTTGATACATACATACACTCACCATATCACCTGACCACAGTGAGGCAGCATAGCAGGATGTGGGGTTTTTTTGGGGGGTGGGGTATTAGTACTATTAACAAATATAATATACTTATACACTTATTGTATTGAATTATTTGCATTTTTATTGCTTTAACTTCTGCTCAAGGTGTTCTACACTGAAGTCAAGGCTGATGAACCCATTAGACAACAGTCTCATGATGTACCTCTCAGTTTGGATATGTTTGGTATGGTGAGTATCAGTTTGGCATTATTTTTATGTTTATTATGCAAACATTCGTATATTGTCTATTCTCTGGATTTTAGGTAGCAACCATAACCATGTAAATAAAGATATAAATTGATTAAAAAGGCACAGAATTTCAATGTACTGCCCTGTGATTTTCCATCTCATTGCAGTTCTCCTCAGCAAAAACCTGGTGGAAATACCCTATTTTCCTAAACATTAATAGAGTGGGGTCCATCCTGAGCAGGCTACTACTGTGAAGGCCATTTCCAAGCCCCACCCTCCCAGCTCTCAATTATGCATGTGAAGTGTTGAAGCCTCTTGTATATAATTAAGAAGACCAACAATGTTATCAACAAATGACCTCTCATTTGACATGATCCAGCACATGCAGAGATAAAAAAAATAAGGATCAGCTTATATATTAGGGCCACCAGATCAGGGCTGCAAAAATCCATAGGATCAAAGCACAATCTCAGGCATCTTTTTTCCACTTATTGATCAACTGGAATTTTGCAGCCCTGATTTGTAGTCCAGTCAGATATATCATAATTCTTATAAGAACTTCTCATTAAAAGCTAATATGATTTTCTGTCCTATCTATCAAATATTACACAATATGCTTACCCATTATGAACCACATAATTTGCTGAATTAACTCTGATAGGTTTGCCTGAGATTTTGAATGATGTACAAATTGCACAGACTATATTTATATACCACACTAGGCTATTGAAAGCAAACAAACAAATACGGTACAATGTGCTATGTCAGCATAGTCACCTTGAAGCATATAGGATTTTCATCCAAAGTGTACCAGAGTCTATTCCATTCTTTCTTAAACTGCTATCCTACCATTAAGACTGTAACTTCCAGATTTCATATCAGCTTTGGCAGTAATGGGACTTATGTCTGGAGGCACATGTTTAAGAAGCCTGGCATAGAGTGACAGAATTCTTGGTAAACTGATATAGAAGAAAGTGTCCTTCATATGGCCCGGTCCTAAACCTTTTAAAGAATCTAGCTCCATGGTTGATTTCACAAAGTTAAGCAAGGACACCAGTTCTGATTATGACTTGGAGATTGCAAGAAAATCCCAGAAGATGACAATGAGGACCCAGATTGTTGAGAGCAATATGCTGACTCTGTAAACTGCTTAGAAAAGGCTGTAAAGCACTGTGAAGCAGTATATAAGTCTATTGCTATTACAAATTTCTCTAGTGCTATGGCTACTTGAAAGAACTGGTTTGATTAATGGTTAAGGCACAGGCTAGAAACAAGGAGACAGTGAGTTCTAGTCCTGTTTTAGGCATGAAGCCAGCTAGGTGATCTTGGACCTTTCTCAGATGTAGAAAGAAGGCAAAGGCAAACCTTTCTGAAAATCTTGTGAGAAACTGCAGTCCAGACAGTTGCAGAGTCAATGCAGACTCAAACATCTTCTCCCCCCCCCCAAAAAAAAGGCTACCTGAGCTAGACTACAGCTCTAGGTGACCACAGGATGATAACAAAGTGATTCAGACATAGCTTGTTATCTAGTTTTGCCCAAGCCTTTACAGCCCAGATTTGATAGTCTTGTCCTACATATTGTTGCCAAGAAAACTTCAAAGGTCTGCTCATGAAATTACGAGGAATTGAGTTAATAGCAGTAACAATAGCACTAATACTGCTCCACAGTGCTTTACAGCCAATTCTAAGTGGTTCACAGAGTCAGCATATTGCCCCCAACAATCTGGGTTCTCATTTTACTGACCCCGAAAGGATGGAAGGCTGAGTCAAACTTGAACCAGTCAGGATCGAACTCCGGGCAGTGAACAGAGTCAGCCTGCAAGACTGCATTCTAACCACTGTGTCATCACAGTTGATTTGACATTGAAATATCAAATGGAAGTTGCAATATCAAGTAGAAATAGGAGTTAAACTTGGATAGTTTATCTAAATCACTTTAGAACTACAATGTAGCAATATATTTAATCTCTGTATTTNTTCCATGTGCAAGATCTTATTTAAAGTGCAAACATGCAATTTTTATACAAGAGAACAGCCCTGTGTGCTAAAAAGCAGCCTCTGGGTTTCCTTTTCCAACAGAATAGTTTGGGTTGATATGTTTTTAAATCTCAGAAAAGGGCTGCAAGTGAATTTGCAGTTAGGTTTGGATTAGCCACAATTTTTAGTTTCCCTCTTTTGATCTGTTTTTCTACTTTGTGTGGGTGTTCTGTTCTGTTCTCCTCAAACCAGAAGGAGAAGGTATTTGCTTCATTCTCATCTTCAATGTCCTCCTGCTCAGATTTAAGTTTGCAAAAAAGAAAAAAAAAGAAAGAAAGAAAGGAAAGGATAGAGCAGTGGTGGCGAACCTATGGCACGGGTGCCAGAGGCGGCACTCAGAGCCCTCTCTGTGGGCACACGTGCCGTTGCCCCAGTCCTAGGCCTTCAGCTGGGTTTTATAAAACCTTTTCGCTTTAGGCCTCCGCCGCCGTGTGCAAAAAAAAAAAAGGTTCAATCAGTCAATTTCAACTTCTCGCGGCAAAAAAAAAGATCTTGCAAAGTTGGAATGGATTGATTGAACTTTTTAGTCCCACCTAATCTGCTGTTACCACCGCAGCCACGCCCACCCAATGGGCCACGCCCACCCGGCACCCGACGATGCATAAGTGGGTTTTGGGTTGCAGTTTGGGCACTCGGTCTCTAAAAGGTTCGCCATCACTGGGATAGAGTAATACCACATGCATTGTGAAAACAGAAAAAGGGGTTATAGGTAATCTTCACTTAAGGATCAGTCACTTAACAACCATTTGAAGTTACAATGGACCTTCTCAGAGCTGTTTATGACCTGTTTTTGAAATTATAATCTGGGTCCTCATTTTACCGAACTGGGAAGGATGGAAGGCTGAGTCAACCTTGAGCCCTGCCAAACTGCTATCAGCTGGCAGTCAGCAGAAGTAGCCTGCAGTACTGCATTCTAACCACTGCACCACCAGTGATATGTTAATGATTCCTTTCTAGCTAGCAGCCGTATAGGTGCATCAAAGAGGTTTACTATGTAAAAATCTGCATATGAAACTTTAATAGGATAGAATTAAATGTAACATTTGTTATGGTATAAGCTGCTTTTATAGAAGAATGGCATCCTCTATTCAATGCTTGGTTGCTGCTCCAAAGTATTGGATGAAGTATCAATGATTAGTTGTTCCACTTATATCTGTGGAAAACAGTAGTCTCCAGGAGATTGACATGCAGGTGGGATATAGGCCTTATCCCCTTTGATCTTAATGATCAAGTAGCTGCTACTCCATTTTTTATGGGGAGCAGTTTTAAATAGGACAACTGGGATTGTGATGCGGTTTCTACTGCTGTTTGGCTATAGTTGACCTTGGTGAATCTAAGAAACATCTTAATATTTGGATGGGAGATCCACCAGACCTGTAGGTGAGACATGAAAAAGCATCTTTCATTGTTGCAAGAAAACTAATAGATCCGGAGTATGTGTGTAAAGGGTTCGTTCTCCGAGCTTGTGGGTTAGTTTCCAAACGTTTTCATTAGCAGGCTAGGTAACATCTTCAGTGGAGTTTAGGGGATGTCAGCATCAGTTTTCTTCTGTTTATAAGGGCTTCAAGTGTGGGTGTGTTGAGTGAAGGTATTGTGATGGGTCTTGTGACCTCCCAATGACAAGACCTATCATAAGACTCACTGATGACTCATACCTGACCCATCACAAGACCCTTACTTGACACACCCACACCCAAAGCCCTTATAAACAGAAAAACACACTGTCATCCCCTAAATTCTGCTGAAGATGTTACTTAGCCTGGTAAGGAAATGTTCAGAAACCAACCCACAAACTCGGAGAACGAACCATCACCCTCATCCTACACCAGAGCTACAGATATTCACCACTATTGCAAACTAATGGATGTATTCGTGAAGTCACCTGGAATCAAGCTTGGCTCAAAGAAAACTTTATTTTTTTCATCTCCTTAAATCTTGACAGAGACATCATGTTGAGGGCCTGCTAATAAACTAATCAATTATGATTAAATAAACAGAAGGGTTTGAATCTTATCACGAAACTGCCTCATAATTGTTTCTTCCATTTGATCGTCACATAATTGTTCTGCGTGGATTTTATAGGGCTTTAAATGGCTTAAGTGGGCTTGTGTGTTTTCTTTTGAAAGGATATATTTATGACCTTTTTAATGAAAATTAATGGTGTACATCCTAGTGTAAAATCTAGTGGATGTTTAAGTCATCTGCCTAATGTATTTTGGTTTTATTCATTTGAGTGCATCATAAAGGGAATGTTGGCACTAAGATGGCTTATAGTTTGAATAAACAAAGTAGCTCTTACACTTTATTATTAAATCAGTATGTTTTTCATCAACCTGTTTCTCAAGAATCTTTTTTTCCTGCTAGGGTCAGATGGACAGACAAGCAATTTTTGTAAGTACTACATTGTGTTTTGTTTGTATAAATGTAAACAATGTTTATTTAAATGTAAACAAAGTTTGTTTCTTTATTTAAATGTAAATTCATTTTTGTGAGGATTTGGTTGCCAAATACCAAACTTTGGATGGGTAACAAGGAATGGATATGCTTGGTTTTAGTCACAAAACTAGATGTTGATGCAGAGATGAAAAGTAACTTAAC
>NW_015388062.1:120991-123666 GCF_001527695.2 Protobothrops mucrosquamatus | reverse complement strand
TTTCATATAAGCAATCACCTATACCTAAAGCATGAAGCCCTTACTTTTCCAATATATATATAAAGCATCTGATCAAGCAATTAACTACAAAATAATGATTACAAAATAACAAAACAATGATTACATGATAACACTATAAGTATCAATATAAAATGGTTACTATATATAAAATAAATGCTAATGTCAAACTTAAACATACCAAAATCACAAGCACAATAAAATCCCTTCAGTATGACTCAAGTAAAATTAATAATTTCATCAGGAATTAGACTGAGCAAGGAAAACCGTCACTGATTAAAAGACGCCATATACAGTATACTCACATATAAGCCGATTTATGGATAACCAACCCTCAAATTTTTAAACAAAATACTATGAAAAGTGTGGCACCTGTACATAAGCCAATCCTTTGAAATTTTTGTTTGTTTTAATTTTCACAATTAGCTTATTCATGGATGGGTTTATACACGAGTCTTTTAAAAATGCATTACCATATACAGGTAAATCAAAATCTGGTGGTAAAATAACGGAGTACTGAATAAATTATTCTTTAAATTGTTGCCAATCCATAAAACTAGAAAGCTCCTGCTATTTGTAGACATAATTTGTCATTGCACGCATTGTTATGAAAGAAAATCCAACAAAGGATTTATATCCAAGTATCTACATTGAATTAAATTGTTCCTGGAGGGTGATTGTTCCAGTTTAATCTTTGTCATGGTTTCACTATGTGACTTTGGACAGATTAGTATCTTTAACTTTTGTATCCCCCAATAATGGATGGACAATTATAGACTTGTTTGCAGTACTGTATAGATTAAGGATTACTAAATCATGCCAGAATGACTCTAATACAGGTAGTCCTCAATTTATGACTACAACTGAGACCAGAACTTCTGTTGTGAAGCCAGGCAATTGTTACATGAATCACATCCAATTTTACAACGTTTTTGCCATGGTTGTTAAGCAAATCACTTGCAGATGTTAAGTTAATTACATGGTTGTTAAGCAACCCAATTTACTTTGCTTGCTAGAAGCCAGCTGGGAAGGTTGCAAATGGTGATCACAGGACTCCAGGAAACTGCAATTGTCATAGATACATGTGAATTGTCAACTGCGCCAATTTTAATCATGTGACCGTGGGGATGCTGTGATTGTAAGTGCAAGTATTGGTTGTATGTCATTTTTGTCAGTGCTGTTATAACTTTGAATGGTCACTAAACAAATGGTTGTAAGTTGAGCACCACCTGTAAGCAGTCAGTGTTAGTCAGATGTGGAGGGAAGAATGCTTGGCTAAATAGGCCACTGATTTGAACTAGCTGTGTTTCTTTCTTATGCTTAAACATAAATTTCAAATATTTAAAGTTGATCCAAGTACTGTAGTACATAATTTAAATAATATTTAAATTTTTAAAGCCATGTTATTCTATAGCATGAGGTTGATTGGCTGAAATAAACGTATTTCTACTACAGTACTGCAAAACACTATGCATCCAGTAATACATTTCAAGCTACAGTATTCTCTTTTGATATAGCGGGCATAAATACCTAAATTTTGAGCTACAAAATTGCAGAAGACTATTAGGCAACAGCAAACAGATAGAGAAAGCCAAATCTTTGCTCAGTCTTGCAGTTGTCTGGATTGTATTTGTGTATAACAGTGAACATAGCCTTCTGCTCGTTAACACTGGGAAAATGGTAAAAACAGAACATAAAACCCATAAATTCAGCAAAACGATACCCTCGATGATACAGGCCCATCATTCTCCATATGGTCTTTGGAAGAGGTGTTTTCCTCAATTTCTGGGAAGGTACTAGCCTAGTCTCGAGAGAAATGCTATTCTATAAAATAAGGGGTGGAACATAAAAGTAAAATTTATAAGCTCTGGACCACTAACAATTTTTTGGCCAGAAACACATGCTAGATGGGTCAATTCCACTAGGAGAAAGCAGTACTGAAACTCTAAACTGCCTCTGGAAATGTATTGGTGGCCAATTAGGGACCTGGGGCACAGATGTTCGATGGTTGACAAAAACCTATTGAGTTTTTAAGATTTTTTAAAATTTCACCTGTATTTTTTTATAAGTAACTCAAGGCAGTGAACACACCTAATACTTCTTCCTGTTCCTGTTTTCCTCACAACAACCCTCTGAGGTGAGTTGGGCTGAGGTAGTGCCTGGCCCAAAGTCAGCCAGATGGTTTTTCATGCCTAAGGCAGAACTAGAACTCACTGTCTCCTGATTTCTAGGCCAGCACCTTAAGCGCTACACCAAACTGGCTTTTGCCATTAAAGCGATGTTTCCCTTAGCCATTTAAAGCAATGTGGACTTCAATTCCCAGAATATCCCAGCCAGTAATGCTGGCTGGGGAATTCTGGGAATTGAAGCCCATTCATCTTAAAAGGGCTAGGGTATTCTGGGAGCTGAAATTCACACATCTTAAAATGGCTACAGTTGGGAAACACTTCATTTAAAACAGTGGTTCTCAACCTTCCTAATGCCGTGACCCTTTAATACAGTTCCTCATGTTGTGGTGACCCCCAACCATAAAATTATTTTCGTTGCTACGTCATAACTGTAATTTTGCTACTGTTATGAATCGTAATGTAAATATCTGATATGCAGGATGTATTTTCATTGTTACAAATTGAACATAATTAAAGCATTATATGTAA
>NW_015388062.1:114978-116448 GCF_001527695.2 Protobothrops mucrosquamatus | reverse complement strand
CCCTCCCGATAGCCGATTCGCTCTTTGAAACGACTCAAAGCGGGTTCGGCCGGCTTCACATACAAAACCTGATTCTTTTTGCTCATGATCGAGGATTGAAGAGACAGCAGCTCCAATCACTCGTCCATTTTCCTTCCGCACATGTCATGTGGGAGGAGCTGCTCTCAGCAACTTCCTTTCCCTGCTTGCCAATGGTTGCATCCATCTTGGCTTCAGGGCAGGAGCTGCGGCTGCCTGGGCGCCTAATTTAAAGAGGGCGCCACTTCAGCGCTAAACAAAGACAGAACTGAAGGGGTGGAAAGAAGAGGATGGTGTCCGAGAGCACCAAGTCAGGTGGCTAAGAGAGGACGACTAGTGGGAGGCTAAAATGGGTCTACACTGCTTTCTACACAGTAGCTGCTCTCTACACATGTGTGACTGGTCCGCATAAGTACATCCGCCTGGAGACGGATAAAGGAGCGGTGTCTCGGTTCCTAAGACCATCGGAAATATGTGTTTTCCGATGGTCTTAGGCGACCCCTGTGAAAGGGTCGTTTGACCCCCAAAGGGGTCGCAACCCACAGGTTGAGAACTGCTGATTTAAAAGGACTACTGTAGGCTAAGGTAGCCCCTGTAGAGTGCATTGCAGTAGTCCAACTGTGCAGTGAAAAGAGTTATTGATGTCTAGTCTTCCCTTCCACACAGTGCTGCAAGTGACACTAATCTAGCATGTAGAGCAGCGGTTCTCAATCTGTGGGTCGTGACCCCTTTTGGGGTCAAACGACCATTTCACAGGGGTTGCCAAAGTCCTGGAGTTTTTCCTCATAGAATCCTTATGAAACGCAGTCCGGCATTTTCTTTTTGTTTTTTTCCCCTTTTTCATGAGCTGTGCTACTCCCTCTTATTCTATTGGCTTTTGAAAGCCAATAGAATAGACTCTCTTTAACAGAGTCTAATTCTATTGGTTTTCAAAAGCCAATAGGAATTGTCCAGGCTGTCTCTGCCCTGTTTAGCCCACCAAAAGTCCCAGTCGGCAAACGTTGCTGCAAGTTGTCTGCAGCTATGGCGAGCTTTCTGGAAGTTTCCATCCCCCCTGCTGAGCAACTACTAAATGTAAGTAAAAGAGGGCCAGGGGTGGGAGGGCCGCCCAGGAGCGCCTGGGCCTGCCTACCGCCGCACCGAACGGGCGGTGGCCAAGGTGAGGCTAGCGGGGCAGCGGCGGGCGCTGGGAGGGTAGCTGGCGCGCGTGGGGCCCGGCGGGTGGCTTACCTCCCTTGGGCTGGTCCAGCTGGTGGCCCAGCCGGTGGTCGGCCTGCGCTGTCGCTGCCGCTTGCCATGGCCACCCAGGAGCGCCTGGGCCTGCCTGCCACCGCACCGAACGGGCGGTGGCCAAGGTGAGGCTAGCGGGGCAGCGGCGGGTGCTGGCAAGGTAGCTTGGCGTCTTTCAGGTCCTCTTGCCTGGCTTCCGTCTGGGAGAAGCGCAGGGCCAAG
>NW_015388062.1:95579-113632 GCF_001527695.2 Protobothrops mucrosquamatus | reverse complement strand
GTTCATCCGGAGCTGCTATTTGATTGGTTTGGACCAGTGTTCTTCAAACTTGGCCACATGCTGGCTGGAGAATTCTGGGAAATGAAGTCCACACACATGTTAAAGTGGCCAGGTTTGGAAAATCATTGGTTTCGATTGACCGTACTAAGAGTTGGGAATGATGTTTGTTGAATGCTGAAAAATCTGTGGTTGTGAGACCAAGAGTGGTGTTCGCTTTTTAAAACACACTTTACCATTTCTCTCTACATCAGTGGTTCTCAACTTTCCTAATGCCGCGACCCTTTAATACAGTTCCTCATGTTGTGGTGACCCCCAACCATAAAATTATTTTCGTTGCTACTTCATAACTGTAATTTTGCTACTGTTATGAATAGTAATGTAAATATCTGATATGCAGGATATATTTTCATTGTTACAAATTGAACATAATTAAAGCATAGTGATTAATCACAAAAACAATATAGCAATGCTCGCTGGAGAAGCTTACTCTTCCTTGCTCAAAAATGTTGGGAGGGAGGGAAGGGGAAAAAAGGAAGGAAGATTGAAGGGGAAAGGAAGGAAGGAAGGAAGGAAGGAAGGAAGGAAGGAAGGAAGGAAGGAGAGATTGAAGGGAAAGGGATGGAGATGGAAGGAAGGAAGATTGAAGGGGAAAGGAAGGAGATGGAGAAGGAAGGAGATTGAAGGGGAAAGGAAGGAAGGAAGGAAGGAAGGAAGGAAGGAGAGATTGAAGGGGAAGGGAAGGAGATGGATGGAAGGAAGGAAGGAAGGAAGGATCTTTGGAGAGTCATGTTTTTCCAGATGGTGATGAACTGCAACTCCCAGCATTCCCCACTCTTCCACAGTGCTTTTTAGGGCTGCTGGGGATGGTAGTCCAGTAAGGTCTGAAGACACAGATGCCCTCCGACGGTGAGGGAGGCGGGCCAGGCGGCATGGGGGAGGCTCCGGCGCGGCGCGGAGAGCAGCCGGGGGCAGAGCGCGGCTGGGCAACCAGGAGGCGTGGGGATTGGCTCGGCGCCGCAGCTCAGCTCAGCCAGGAGCAGCAGCAGCAGCAGCAGCGCGTTGCCCGAGCAGGGCAGGAAGAGAGGAGGTGGTGGTGGCAAGTCATGAAAGCAGCGTCCACACGCTCAGGGTGCAAACGCCTTGGACGGTTTGGCTCCCCCACCCCTTTATTTACTGATCTGCCACAAGCTCGTGCAAACAAGCCCCGAGGAGTTCTGAACGAGCGGTCGTTTTAAAAAAAAAAAAAGCTTTCAGCAACGAGGCAGGAAGGGGAACTCGGTCATGGCTCTTTTTTTCCCTTTCTCGGCGACTGGGAAGGCAGCAGCCAGAGACGCCGCTTCACAAAGGGAGGCGGAGAGAGGGGCGAGGGGGAAAACCTCACTCAACTTTCGCCCTTATCAGACCCGGTTCCCTTCTGGTCGACCCCCACCCATCGACCCGCCCCCTTCACCTCCCGGTACAGATTGACACTACCCCTCAGGAGTATTTCGCCAGCCTTTTTTTTTTACCTTTGCCCTGCGCTTCTTCCAGACGGAAGCCAGGCAAGAGGACCTGAAAGACGCCGAGCTACCTGGCCAGCGCCTGTTCGGTGCGGCGGCAGGCAGGCCTAGGCACTCCTGGGCGGCCATGGCAAGCGGCAGCGATGGCACAGGCCGACCACCAGCTGGGCCACCAGCTGGACCAGCCCAAGGGAGGTAAGCCACCCGCCGGGCCCCACGCGCGCCAGCTAACCTCCCAGCGCCCGCCGCTGCCCCGCTAGCCTCACCTTGGCCACCGCCCGTTCGGTGCAGCGGCAGGCAGGCCCAGTCGCTCCTGGGCGGCCCTCCCACCCCTGGCCCTCTTTTACTTACATTTAGTAGTTGCTCAGCAGGGAGGGGTGGAAACTTCCAGAAAGGTTGCCTTAGGTGCAGACAACTTGCAGCAACGTTTGCCGACTGGGACTTTTGGCGGGCTCAGCAGGGCAGAGACAGCCTGGACAATTCCTATTGGCTTTTGAAAGCCAATAGAATTAGACTCTATTCAAGAGAGTCTATTCTATTGGCTTTCAAAAGCCAATAGAATAAGAGGGAGTAGCACAGCTCATGAAAAAGGGGAACCCCCCCCCCAAAAAAATGCCAGACTGCGTTTCATAAGGATTCTATGAGGAAAAACTCCAGGACTTTGGCGACCCCTGTGAAATGGTCGTTTGACCCCAAAATGGGTCGTGACCCACAGGTTGAGAACCGCTGTGTTAGCTGAACAGGAGGTAAATAGTCATGAAAGGGCATGCGCCAAGAGGAGCGCACTGTTTGGTTTGGAATTAATGCGCATGCGCTGTATTCCAAGTCGCAATAGTAAAAACTACTGCACATGCGGCTTCTGTTCATCTGTTTTTTTTCTGGAGGAAATATCTCAGTTCTGGGAGGGAAATGAATGTCAGAATCAAACTGCCTGCCTCCTTGTTCAGATTTTCTCTATTCTGTAATACAGAAGCATCCTCAGTTAAAAAAGAATGCATTTAAACAAATCAGAAAGATGACTTGAGCCTCAAAGTTATATTTGGGGTGTTCTTATATATTCCAAGAATGAGATTTCTTTACATTTCTGCTGGGAGGATATTCTAATGACGTGGGCCATCTGTTGAAAAGCCTGATATAGTTTTATTTATCTTATGATTCAATTTACATAGCTGTCCATCTCAACAATGACTCTGAATGGGGGTCAGTGATAAAATTAAAATAATACACACATACACACAAGCCAAAATACACAGCAGCTAAGAAAACCAACAGTCTTCCAACGATGCAGAAGACCGATCACTTGGCACGCTTGGAGCCCCAGACCCGAACACAGTGCCAGGTTTTTGGAGCATTATGAAAGACAGCAGTTTTATCCTAGGTTATAATTGGCAGCTAATTGTGAATGTGAAACACCATTCAGTACCTGGGATTCTTCTGTACATTCTTTGCCAAAATTGATTTTACTTAATCTGGGATTTGATTGAAATCAGGATATCTGCTGCTGTTGTTTAATCAGTGGAAGAAAGAAGAAAACTGACAAGGTGTCATAGGACTATTTTTGTTATTCTTCTAATGCTGGAGGGTCCCATTGCTGTTTCCTTTCATCTGAGGCATGTTAATATGGAGGGAACCACTGAATGAGATGTAAAGCTCTGCATGATTTATTAAAGTGCCTTTTTCTGGACTTCTCCTACACTAACACTCTTTTAATGTTTTTTTCTTCTCCTTTAATGACACAGTCTATATCCTGAATTGAAACAATTTATCCTTACTACAACAGGAAGTCAATTATCATGCAGTAAATTAAATAGAATGATGTGAGAGATTAAAAAGTTGGAAAGGTGATTGTTGATACATAGAGAATAATGATACAAGATAATAAGGGAAATCTTCAAAATCAAGGATCTGCCATTATTTGTGTCCTTGATTGTATTACTGTAGTCCTATTACCTGAGGAGGAGTCTAATTTAGAGGATAGCTGCTTTATCCACATTCTATTTAAACACAATAATTAAATGTAGACTCTATGGCGCAAATGTGTTAGATTTGTTTTTATTACCATCTTACTTGCTCTTGACTTGAAACACACAGAGGCTTCCATGCTATTTAGGATGTTGTCTTGGACAAATAGTAGCATTGACCTAAATATGAGCCTTGGACAA
The DNA here is from genome assembly GCF_001527695.2 of Protobothrops mucrosquamatus. Lineage (NCBI taxonomy): Eukaryota > Metazoa > Chordata > Lepidosauria > Squamata > Viperidae > Protobothrops > Protobothrops mucrosquamatus. The sequence continues at coordinate 109,971 of NW_015388062.1, read as the reverse complement.
ATATCTGCCTTTGATTCTAGGCCCCGACTGAACTGTTACGGAAGAAAGCACATCTGTCAGGTCCAGGAGGTGATAAGAGTGGCTCAGACCTTATTTCTTTGGATTCAGAAAAGCCCTCAGGACATCTTAACCTCTTTCAGGGGTTGCAAGAGGTCGGCAACAAAGAATACGAGGAGGAGAAGAAGCAGGAAAAGGTAATGGTGGGAAGTAAGATTGGAGTTTGCCAAAATTCTGTTTTCTAGTTTACCTACTTGGGCACTGAGAGCTTTGAGATAGGCAGGCTCCTGTTTATGGGTTCTGAGAACGAAGTATGGACAGTAGCATTAATATTTAGGCACAGACCTTTTAAACATATTAAATAAATCTGCTTGTTGCTAAATGGAATCCTGATTTAGCAGGTTTTTTACACTGAATGTATTTTTTCTTCCTGATAATCTAAACCAGGGCTTTTCAACCAGTGGTACGGGTACCACCTGTGGTACATTGGCACCTGGCAGGTGGTATGGAACCATCCTAGAAAAGTAGCGGGGGAGGGGAATGAGCTGAACCGGTGGCAGCACCGCACAAGCCTGAGCGAGAGATGGCTGGAGCTGCAGGGCTGTCAGGGCTCAGCGGAAGCGCCAGGATCAGCGCCAGGCTCCAGCTGGAGCTCGGTGCTGATCCTGGTGCTTCTGCTGAGCCCTGAAGAAGCACCAATCAGCTGGAAAGCAGCACTGATCCTGGCGCTTCTGCTGAGCCCAGAAGAAGCGCCGATCAGCTGGAATGTTGCAGCATCTCCAGGGTCTTGTGATTTACATTCAGATGTTTGGCAACTGATTCATATTTATGACGGTCACAGTGTCCCAGGGTCATGTGAAGTGACCAAAACCTGCTGCAACCACCCAGCAGACGGGGGAATAAAAACCAAACACACCCCACCCCACCCCCGCTGCCAATCCTCAACAGAAATGCTCACAACAATGAAAACCTTGGACAGGAGGAAGAGCGCCACCGGGTGGGCAGGCAGGTGTCTTGCTCGGCTGTGGCTTGGGGGGGGGGACTTTTTTCAGTGCCATTGTAACTTCGAACAGTCACTAAGCGAACTGTTGTAAGTCGAGGACTACCTGTACTTTATCACTTTCCCCCCCCCCTTTTTTTTGGTCATCAAGTTTTTGACACCTTGCTAGGCGACTGGTGGTACTCGGATGTTGCCATATCCTAAAAGTGGTACAATGGGTGAAAAGGTTGAAAAGCCCTGATTCTAAACAACTTCAGGCTAATATGTTGATGAAAACTCTTCAGTCATCCAGGCAAAGGTGTCTGAAGGTTGAATCATGGCAACTGGATTCAACTTTCAGACACCTTTGTCTGGATGACAGAGTTTTCACTGACATATTGCAACACATTTTGGAGAGGAAGCCCTGAGATTGTGGCAAGAGTTGGTACATTTCAATGACTTTCTGCCGAACTAGCTTGCTCTGACTGATGAAGCTGCTTGGAGGAGCAGTGAAACGTCTCAGACTAATTAAAAAAAATTAGTCCTGTTACCGTGATTCAACCTTCAGACAACTTCAGCTAACTTTTGTATCCTAAATAATCAGGTGCCTGTACCTTAAACCCGAGTAGCCCAATGCCTATTGGTTACTGTTAACTAAAACCTGTCAGGAGAAGGGAGGGATTATAATCAATTAATTATATGCTACATTGGATCCCAGGGAGTCCACTGAATCCATGATAAGCAATTTGCTTTAGAGAAGAATAATAGGGCAATACTTCTTTGGAGAGAATTATATACTTGGACCACCAGAGTGTGTCCTTAAGATGGATGGATGGATGGATAGCATGACTAATTTCCTTGGCTTTTTATTCCTAACAGGAACGAAAGGAAAAAGCTCTAGGTATCCTGACTGACTTGGGCCAATGTGTGGCAGAGTCTCAGACCTCTGCTCCCTGGTACCAGGAGCTGCCAAATCGGAGCAAAGCCATTGCCAAGGATGAGAAACTTAAGGGAAGGCTGGACCCCCTGGCTGAGATGGGGAAATATTTATACAAGAAGAAGTGCTCTCATAAAAAGGAAGAAAAGAAAGAAAAAGGAAAATCAAAGCACAAAGAAAGCAAAGGAAACCTAGCACTTAGGTGGGTATCCTTTTTGTTGTGCACTCAGGAAAATTTGCCAATATCGAGCAGCAAATGGCTATTTGGTGACTGTGATGGAGTTGGTTTTTTTAGAGCATCCACGAGTCAACCGCTCTTTCTTTGTCAGATAGCTTTGACTTTTGGAGAAGAAGCAGGGAGAAACTAAGTTGACTCTAAAATGAAGCCCTTGCTTGATGTAGATAGAATATCAACCTGCAAGAAACAAACTAAGGTTAATATTTAGGGAATCTGGAGGGGTATTTTTTGGCTGATGTTGTTGGAAGAGATATCACTCTGGAGAGCACAATATAGAAGGGTGGGCCTACTGGTGTTTGAGGATTAGATCAGATTTTGTATATAGCTCTCAAGCTACCTTCGTGAGGCCAATGTTTTAGGTGTTTTATTGGGATGCATCTTTCACTTGTCTTGAATAAAGCCAGCTATGTGTAGCCGTTATAGAATCACAGGGCATGACAGTATCAGCTATGTTGGAGTTAAGCCAATTAAAAGAATAGCCATTCTTATGCTCCAGTACTTCATATTCTATGCCTGACATTATATTATCGGCTAGTTTTAACTGGGCCTTTAGGAATACAAAAGCAGATCTGTCCTGCTGAGCTATACAGGTAGTCCTCGACTTACAGTGGAGCCCAAAATTTCCATTGCTGAGCAAGACAGTTAAGCGAGTTGTGTCCCATTTAATGATCTTTTTGCCACAGTTGTTAAGCGAATCTGGCTTCCCCCACTGACTCTGCTTGTCAGAAGCTAGCTGGGAAGGTTATAAATGGTGATCAGATGACTTCGGGACATGTGACACACGCCGCTTGTCAAGCATCCAAATTTTGAACAAGTGACCACAGCACTGTAACTTCAAATAGTCACTAAACGAATGGTTGTATGTTGAGGACTAGCAATAGCACTTACATAGCATATACTACCTTACAGCACTCTCTGAGAGATTTACAGATATCAGCATTTTGCCCCCCAACAATCTGAGTCCTCATTTTACCGACCTTGGAAGGATGAAAGGCTGAGTCAACTTTGAGCGCTGCCAGGATCGAACTCCTGGCTGTGGGCAGTTAGCCTGTAATACTGCATTCTAACCACTGCGCCACCATGGCTCCTACAACTTGTAATTTCTTCCCTACAATTCAGCGCATACCTGGAGAGCCCAAAACAACTGATCATTGAGGAGACACAATTTAGGCAAGCTGTATCTTTGCCTCCCCTCACTTAGAAGAGCAAGGATTGACGAACTTTCCTGGGTCCCGTATCTCTTCACTTTCCTTCCTATTGTTTTCTCTTTTCCTTCACAGGCCTCCATCTTCTTCCACATCATGCTCTCTAGAACAGCTCCGCCAGGAGAGGTTGCAGCGTGAGCAGGCAGAATGAGCTCGAACGGAATCTCTTCTTGCCCAGAGATCTGGAATGGGTCCACTCCGGGAGGAAGAAGAGGAAATGGATGAAAGGAAACGTGGCTACAATTCACAGTTCAACCCTCAGCTGGCAAGAAAGAGAGCAGTGAGAGACAGTCGAATTGAGTGGGTATAAAGCGGGAAATCTGGTTAGTCAAACCCAATTCCTTCAGCTGAAAATGTTCAGCGCAAAATGCTTCATAGAATTCCTGGCCACAAACCTGCAAAATCGGGCCAAAAATGTCTTGTCATATAGCTTCTAGGACAGCTTTTACTCAATTATTATCAGTGCTTGGAACACAATATTGAGCAGGAAAATCGGCCAAGCAATTAATAAATCTATTTTTGCTGTTTGCCTTGAATTGCCAGAAAATAGATAAAAGCTGGATTGATAAAGGATACCATTTCCTGATCCAGTAACTTACCTGCCTAATTCTTTATAGCTTTCCTGAAGGAAAATAAAAATGTTTTTATAAGGGATGATTCTGAATTTAATTTTAAAAGTCAGAAGTAGCAGCAGCAGCAAACCCACCTCACACAGTATGGAGAACTGAGGCAGTGCCATGTACATCTGTCTCAAAATATTAGTTTACTGCCCTAAGAGATGGACCAAGGTATTAAAAGCACCAAACCTGGGACACACTGAGTTCTTCAAGAACGAATGGTGGAAGATCCTGGAGGGATCAATCTTCCGTTTTTTGTACGTGGTCCAGTTAGTTAAGAAAATTAGTATTGCTGGTTTCCTACTGTTGTAATTCAGTGCTCGTTTTTGTATGTGATCTTCTGCCATTAGGGAAATGAGCACGAGAATGATTTTGGACCACTATGAAGATTTATCCCTATAATAAGAGCATGTTGTAATGTTATATTCTCTAGATGTGAAAGACTGGAGCACTGGGCACATGGATCCAGCAACTATGTCTCGCATTTATGAAAATTATGAATCCAAGTGCTGGAGGTGTGGACAACAAGATGCAACTTTTTTTCATATGTGGTGGACTTGCAAGGTTATTAAGGCCTTTTGGATAAAATTGTGGTGGAACTTACAGCAAATTTTTAAAAGAAGAATCTTTTTTTTGCCTCAGTTGTTTCTCCTNGAAGAGTAAAGTTTTACCTACAATGGAGGACTGGAGATTGAAGGTTTCGCATCTTGCTGAAATGGCAAAAATTTCGGCTTATCTGAAGAATCATTCAAATGAACAATTTTTATTAATATGGAGAAGATGGATTGTTTATATTCAAAAAAAGCATAGAATGGTGGAATATAATTTAGGTTTTTAGATAACTTGTTTTTTTGTTTTTTTTTTATATATATTTCACCTACTTATGTAGAATAATATTTTGTGGAGTTAGGGATATTAATAGTAGTTTACTTTTAGTTGAATAGTATCCCGGGATTAGGTTTGGGAAGTCCGGGGGGGTGGGGGGTGGGGCTTTTATTATAGCATTGTGATGTACTTGTGATGTGTTTTTTTTTTATGATGAAAAATAATAAAAAATTTATACTTGGTGAAAGACTGGAGCACTTAACAGTAATGCAGGCTAAGTGATGTAGGAAAGGTTATGATGTGCTAATTAGCCAAATTATATAAAAACAGGATTGTGTAGATCGTCCATGACTTGAAACTTCAAGGTCACATCTTACAAGGATACTTCCTGAACAATAGTCACATAGTTTTGATTGGCTTATTCCACTGCGGGAAACTGATATTGGTTTGCAACTCATGACTTAAAAGCTTAGCACACTTTGTGTACTGGAAACAGTCATGATTTACTGTCTGTGATCAGATTACTGCAGGATTCCCCCAGATTGATTGTGAAATAAGTGGCCACAATTTGCTTCAAATGTTGTATCTGGCTGCTTCTTCATTATCCAAATAAACATTTCCCTTTTTAATATATTAAATTGTCATTCTGATGTTGTCCTGGTCAGCCATAAGCTATATTATTTTGGAGTATTACAAACTGTCAAAAACTGGCATGTGGTTGGAAAGCACGCCAAGGAAATTTACTTCTAGTCATATTTATAAAAATAAATTTTCTTGGTTTAGGCTTCTAAGTAGGTTTGATAGAGAAAGGTGACATCATCAACACCACATGCATACTTCATGTACAGAGAATGTGGCTTCCAGCCCTTAAATGGGCTCAAAAGGATAGCACTGGAGGCAATACAGGCAGTCCTTGACTTACAACAGTTCATTTAGTGACTGTTTGAAGTTACAACAGCACTGAAAAAAGAGACTTATGACCATTTTTCACACTTACGACCATTGTAGCATTCCCATGGTCACATAATCAAAATTCACACATTTGGCAACCGATTCATATTTATGATGGTTGCAGTATCCCAGGGTCACGTGATCACTTGTGACCTTTTGACAAGCAAAGTCAGATTCATTAACAACTGTGCTATTAACAACTGCAGTGATTCATATAACGGTGGCAAGAAAGGTCATAAAATGGGGCAAAATTCACCTAACAACTATCTCACTTAGCAACAGAAATGTTGGGCTCAATTGTGGTCGTAAGTCGAGGACTACCTGTATATTCCAGGAAGCCTTCAGACAGGGCTTGAATATATTATGTGTCATTCTGGCTCGCAGCTCATATCCCAAAAGATTATGGAGTCCTTTCTCCCACCCCCAAGGTTTGGTGGTTTTCGTCTCCCTTCCCTGTACAACAGAAGAACACTCATATAAAACTATTTATTCATAAATATTTTCCAAAATGAAAATAGGCTTACGAAAAAATATCTTAACAGCGGCGTGGGCAGGATGCTCCACTTCAGGGGGCTGGTTGAGAAGAGAGATCAGTCCCACCTCCCCCCCCCCCAAGTTTTCCCAAATGTCTCCCTTTCCAATTAGGAATAAATTGCAAGTCTTATTGGGGAGGGGGGTGTCTTCCTGTGGGAGGAGCAGCAGATTAGATACAAGCTCTTATCAAATTTACGGTGGCAATATTTTGGAACGTTGGAAAGGAGAAGCAGCATTGGGGACGGGGCAGAAGGTAGAATCCCTAACATCATTGTTCCAGTCAGGAAAGGGACTCTTCCAAATGAGGACAACTAAGGGCATGATGACTGTAGATGGCCTTTAGGGGTCTCCTTACAACTTGCAGAAAAAGCAAGTCAAAATTATGGCAGCCAAAAGTTGACAGGGGCCAATCCACCAGAATTTCCGTGGTCACCGGGAGCCTTTGTAACCTGAGGTTGATGCTCCCAAATTTGCAATCCTATTTTTTTTTGCCAATTTGCCATTTTCAGCAGTGGCGAGTGGACGAGGGGTCGGAGAACGGTCACCATAAGGTTCATGGGACCTGATATTGTCAAGGTCACATTGGGCATCTGATGATAGCCAAACAGGGGACGGAGTTTGCACCAAAAAAATTGGGGAGGGCTGGCAAAAGGGCAGTTGGGTGTTTTGTGTTTGCTGCAAATAAGTACAGGGCTGAAATGCTCTTATTTAGAACACACACACAAAATGGAGAATGGGGGAAGTCACTCTTTTGGTGGGATTCTCAAATTCTTTTTTTTTTTTCCTTTTAATCTCCATTCTGGCGCCCAAACCTGGTGCACATGAAGGGCGTTTCCCCGTTTCTGACCTCTTCACAGGCAGAAGAGAGCAAGGAAAAGGCAGAGGAGAAGCCTGCCACTGCCCCTCCTCCTCCGTCCTGCGGTCATTTTTAAAACTTGCATGCATTTGTTTTTTTAAACGTGCGGCTTGGCCCCTCCCACCCCGCTTGTGATCTGGGGGGGAAGATGAAGAGAGGTGAGGGGTAGGTGGGTCTTCCTTTGCCGCCGCCCCCAGCACACCACCACAGCTGTCTCTGGAAGGAAAACTTGGCACCCCCTGCTGGCCCCAGGGCATCACTGCAGGTCCCGGTCTTCCAGGTAGCGGTATTCAAAGGTGAAACCCTCCTTTTTGCGCTGGCCCCATTTCTCGTAGTCAAAGTAGATGTAAGTGCCCTGAGCAGAAACAGGAAAATACAACAGAGTTCATTACCTCTTGCCTGACTGAACACATTTACTTGTACTAAAGGAATCCTGGACTCTGTTGCCAAGATGGCACCTGTTGCCCTTCCACCTGAAAGCAGGAGTCCTGTGGCTTTAAGTGGGCCTTCTCTTGTAAGAGTCTCACAGAATGTTACAACTTTACACAAACTTGAAGTTTACAACTTTGGCAATTTAGGAGGAAGCAGTTTCTTCATGCCTTTTTTTTCCTGAGAGGAAAAAAGTACATCAGGCATACAAGGCATGGAAGAATCAAAAGCTGTTTTGGGTGATGGGAAAATGGCATGATCACTTTTTCGGTGATGGACAACATCAGCCGCAAAACAACCTCCATCTTGTCTTTAAGGAATGTGAAGCAGAGCTACCATATCAGTAATTTACCGCATTTACAGACATTCATCCACGCAGGTGACTGCAGCAGAGAGACGTGGGACCACCTCATTCGCAAACATATACATGGGGTCACAGTGGAGCTTGCATAGCCCCTAGGCTTATAGAAAAGCAACTTCTAATTCTATGGAAGAATAGCTAATTAACTAAAAAAGCACCAGGTTTTTCCAAAGAGGAACCTGGTTTGGTTAACTCTTCTTCTGTCTTCCTCCAATGCCCAACCAGGTTCTCTATTCTGGCCATAAAAGTTATAAGAAACATTGCATTTTTAACCCCAATGAAGGCACAACTACTATTTCAGGTGCAGAAAAGGTGATCATGACCTTAAACAGTGCCTCGAGCTCCATAGGGATATTTGGAGTAGTTATGGCCTATCCTTCCTATGTCAATACCAAGGGAGAATGGATAATTATTGTTTGAATCTCTATTTCAGATAAAAAAGAAAGCCCCTATGACCTCTGTGGTAGCTAAATCCTGCATTGCTGCAGTGAATACAAGGTCATGGCTGATGCTAATCTGAATACAGCTTTTTTTTAAAACTGTTTACAGATACTCTTTGACTTACAACTGGTTGCTTAGGGACCATTCAAATTGCCAACGGACCTCCCCAGGTCTACAACTCAGATTCAAAGTTCTGATGGCCACCCCCCTGCCCCCCCATTCCATGGCCACATGATTGCCTTTTGAGCACTCGACCACCTCCCATATTTATGGCCGCTAGAAGTATCCTGCAATCAGGTGACTATGATTCTGGCAAAAAACACCCATTGTGGACAATGGATTCATCTAATGACTGCAGAGTTTGCTTAAATATTACTGCAAAAAAGACTGTAAGGTCAGGTGTAGTCACAGGGTGACCTGCTTAATGACTGGCACGACTTACTACCATAATTCTGGGCTCAAGTCGAGGACTACGTGCACATATAATTTACTGATCGTTGAACAACAACAAAAAAAGGGCTGTGACTTCAGAAGTGCTCGAAGTCCTTGAAGCAGCCCGTTTCCCTCACAAAATGCCATGTTGTATGAAGCACTCTGCTCGAAATGGACACATGTGCACGGTTTCATTCTTCTTACGATCAATGGACCATCAGTCCTTGCTAATATGGGTGAAATTACATCAACGGGCCCCGTCATCTGTTACCTTCACCCTCACCTGCTCAAACTCATCAGTGATGGTCTTAGGTTCTTCATGCCGCTGAAACCACATCATGTACTTCGTATGGAAGCGCCACGATTGCTTCTTCAGTGCCTTTGCTGCCAGGTATTGTGCCTTCGTACCCTTTGACGTGAAAGAGGGAAAACGGATCAGAGCAGCAGGATTTGCAGGTCAAGGGCAGAGATGTTGATTATCTCGCACCCACGCCAAGATAACCCTCAGGAATGACCCAGCGCGGACAGCAAAGAAAGGCAGCACGATTCCTCTTCCAAACTACCAAAGGGGATGGAAGGAGGGGCTGTCTGTTACCTCCAGATAGTAGAAGATGAAGAAAAGAGTCTCTGTGGAGAGGCGCTGGTAGAATTCCACCGTGTCGGAGTGTGGAGGAGGCATCTGGTGGTGGTATGGAGGAGTCGGACAGGGATTCCGAGGAAGGTACTGCCTGTGGGATGGGGGGCGAGAAGGGAGAACAAGAGCAGAAAAGAGAGAAGTAAGCCTAGGAGAAACTCGGGGAATTCACAAGATGTCTCCTAAGTGTAGGGAATAACAATATTTGGCCTCAATCCTTCCTCAACTGGTGGCCATCAGAAGCCTGGATCCTATGGCGGCCAGGCTCCATTTCCTCTCTCTTTCTGCAATGGCCTGAATTCTCGTTCATGACATGAGAAGTGAGTCTTACCAAACAGGCCGGCCCACCTGGGTTTTAGGAAGTGACCAAAGGAAGAAAGAAGAACACTTTGCCTGGATGATGAGAAGTGTGGCAAGTTGAAGGAGTTCTCAAACTCTGAGTCATGACACTGGGGGGGGGGGGAGAGGGAGGAGAACACACATTTTTGTGGGACTAGAACAAGCAAAGCAAGATTGCTGCCAGAACTGGCTCCTTCTAGTGCCCTAACAAGCATTTATCGAGAAGAGCAGAAATGTGGTCTGACAGAATCCAACTACATTCAATCCACAGGTAGTCCTCAATTTACGATCACAATTGAGCCCGAACATTTCTGTTGTTAAGTGAGACATTTGTTAAGTGAGCTTTGCCCCATTTTACCACCTTTCTTGTCACGGTTGTTAAGTGAATCACCACAGTTGATAAAAGTTAGCAACCTGGTTGTTAAGTGAATCTGGCTTCCCCATTGATTTTGCTTGTCAGAAGGTTGCAAAAGGGGATCACATGACCTTGAGATATAGCCATGGTCATAAGTATGAACCAGTTGCCAAGCATCTGAATTTTGATCCCATGATCCTGGGGATGCTGCAAAGGTCGTAACTGTGAAAAATTGTCATAAGATAGATTGACTTTAGAGATTAAAGAGAAAGAAGACTCAGTCTACTTTAGAACATGGGATAATTTTTACCAATGGCTAGAAAAACGAGTCAGAGAGAAAGGAATGTGACATGTAATTTTGAATATATATTAGTAAGAAGAAGGCTACTGAGTGATTAATTAATACTGTTTATGATAATTAACTATATATATTATTGTTAGTTAAATACATGTACCCAGACAATATGCTGTTTGTTAAATATTGAAAATGTTACCTGGAAAAACCCCAACCCCAAACCTAACCCAAACCTTAATCCTAATCCTGACCCCATTTTATCCCCAACCCTATTAAAACTAATAAAATTTATTAAAAAGAAATGGTCATAAGTCACTTTTTTCAGTGCCGTTGTCACTAAATGAACTCTTGTAATTCGGGGACTACCCCAATGTCCAACTATCAGCACACCCTTTTCCTTGCCTCTAGCATGTTATTTGCAATCTCTCCCTCCGCCAATCCCAGTGATAAGGCTAGAAGGCGGTTTCTGCAGCTCTGTTCAAGGCCTTATAATGGCAGCCAGGCGTTGCTCTACGTCTGGTTTATCTACCTGAGGTGCTCATCAGCATTTCCTGACTGCATGAGGGCGCAGGGCAACTGGATCAATATCAGAAGTAGGCTGGGATGGTGAGAGGGTCACAGAAAGTCAGTGACTCAAGGACGGAATGCTTGAGCAAGGTCATAACTGAAAGGCCAACCCTGATGGATGATAGACCCACAACTAGGATCTCTGTAACGGTGAGCTTTCCTTCCCATTTGCTCGTCCAGGCACTGCAGGAACAAGTCCTGACCAGGCCCCAGCTCCGGATTCACAACCCTTGTGGCCTACACATGTAAAGCTGGGTTGCTGCCAAAATTAGCTCCTGTGCTGCCCGGACAAGCCATTAGCAAAGTCAGGATTTATTTTTTTTTACAGACGATGCTATAAAGTGTAAATACAAAAAGCAAGAGCGAATTTCTCAAAAACAAATATTTCAGGAATTATGCAAAACTATAGCAAGCTATATCCTTCTGATTAAAAAGGTGGCTTTAAGCAAAAGATTTTATTTTATAAAATTGTGAGGTTCTGTCGTGGTTTTACTTGACATTCAGATTCAATTTTAGCTATTAAAATGGTGCATTTATTTCTTGCCTTACCCCATCCTCTATGAAAGCATTAGTTTCTGTCAGAGGATGACACAAATGCATTTATTGGTTTAGGGGGCTCACAGCATTGCAAATCTTTGTCTTGGATGCATGCTTGCTAATGCTTCCTCCCTTGCCATGAAAGTACCGACACTGGGTTTCCCATCGTCCTCTGGGCTCTTCTGAGAGCACATGATCAACACAACAGACACAATACAGCGGAGACATGCAACTGTTCTTTGTCTAGCAGCCACAGTCTACTTTTAAGCTGCGTTGAAGCCAGTTTCCAACAAATCAGTAGATCAAAATGCATATTTGAGTGTTACCCCAAGACCCCAATCAAGGAATTGCCAAACAAGCTAACAGTAAGCAATAGGAACCACCAAGACCACCCCCACCAACACTGACAGGGCAGGCCACTGGAATATAAAATAAGAACAAATCCCACTGCCCTCTAGCACTGATGATAGTACCTAGTTTGGTAATAAAATGTCCACAAGAAAACAACCAAGCCCAGGGAGCACCAGGGAACCTTCCCAGTTCTACCCTGAGACACAAATATTCTCTTCTGTCAGTATTACGCTTCATGAGATCATCCCCAACGTATTTAAGGATTTCCTTTTGTCCATCAAAACAGCCAGTTTGTCAAAGCTGCTAACATTGGATGTTCTTGCTCTGACAAAATATGCAGAGCTGTGTGGTATTTTTAGAGTTAACTCAGATGACGCTGGGAGGGGAGGAGAAAGAATGTATGTGGGTAATTATATTAGATAAAAATCCCGGCAAACGGAAGAAAACCTTTGGCCTTCAAACTGATAGAACGTGATTTATGACAGCAAATTAAGGGAGGGAACATGCTGGCAAAATATGTGCTCAGGGGAGGAGAATTTAGATCTTGGCAACCCTCATTCATGCCGTGCCGACATTTTGTAACATGAATAAAAGACTTTTTAGGATAAACAATGCCTGGAAGTTCTTTGAAGTGTTTCATTAGTCGGAACCATGACATCATGCCAAGATCTAAATCCTTTTCAAACGACCTGGGGTCCTGAACTCCATCCGCTGTCTCTAGGCTTGAGAGGAGCTGGTAAAGATTCAGGAGGAAAATCTGTCATGGGAAAAGGGAGTTTGCTTGAAGACGATAACCCGGCAGCTGCTGATGCCCTAGAGGGGGAAGTAACAGACAGCATGCTGTGGGAAGATGAATTTTGGCAGACAAACGGCTGGCAGGCAAATACAGATAGGTGGAGAGCTACCAGGTCACCTGCCACTGAAGATTCCGGTGAGTCACTGGAAAGATTTGAAAAGCTAGAGGTGAGAAGCAGAAATCAACTCCTCCAGAGAGAAGCCTACAGCCCCTCCCTTGCAGATCAGACAGCCTTTCAGACCCTGTCTTCCCCTGCCAGGGACTCCAGCCCTGAAGAGAGAGGGAATCCCAGTCTGAGGCCTCTACAGCAATGGAGAGTTTGGCATTCCCCGCAGGTAGATGGTCAGCAGCATCTGAGCTTGCCAGAGCTAACAGAGGCCTTGCAACAGCTTGGGATGGTACAGAAGCCAGAAGATCAGCCGCTGGTGGGAGGACGACCACAGCAAGGAGATTGGTCACCGCCCCCCGAATGTACAGCAACCGCGGGCGTGGCCACAGCCCCTGAATGTGCAACCCCTGGGCATGAATCAGCAACCAGTATGGGGCCAGCAGCAACAGCCACAGTGGGGACCCCAACAGGCTATAATTGCACCCCCTTTCAGAGCAACCTTCGATGGGGACCCAGAGAAGCTGATTTTCTTCCTCAACCAAGTACGCTCTCATTTGAACCGCTGGGCTTATCTCTACCCAGACCCAGGCGCCATGGTCGATGTGATAGCGTCCAGCCTAGAGGGAGAAGCATCCGAATGGCTGAACAATTTATATAATGAGCAAGCCCCCAAATTGGAGGACCCCACCTCTTCCTCCTAGGGCTGAGAGAAAGATTTGAGGACCCTTCCATTGGTCTCAAAGCAGGAGAACAAATCCACAAAATAAAACAAGCCGGCAGGCCTGCCCTGGAGTATGTGCGAGAGTTTCGCAAGATGGCAGGTCGAATAGAGGGGTGGCCTGAACAATCCCTAATCCAGTGGTGGCGAACCTATGGCACGCGTGCCAGAGGCGGCACGCGGAGCCCTCTCTGTGGGCACGCGGCATCGCCCCAGCACACGTGGTCTCTAAAAGTTTGCCAACACCAGCCAGCCTGGAGCCGCTGTTGGGGAGGTGCCCCCTCCCCCCCGCGCAGCAGTGCAGGCATGCCTCACTTACGGGCAGGCAGGGTGGGGCCTCACGGAGGAGGAGGAGGAGCTTGTCCCTCCATGGTAAGCTGCAGCTGCGCTTGGCGGACAACCTGTAGGTGCTGGCGGCGACAAACTTGGCTGTGTCCCAACCGCGGGAGAAGTCGAAAGAGAGGCAGTGCTGGCCGGCGGTCATGGTCAGTGTGGGGCGGCGGGCCTGGTGGGCGGGCCTGGTGGGCACAGGCGGCCGATCTCCACCCAAAGCTCTGACTCATAGGAATGGATGGAAAATATCCGGCGGCAAGAAGGGAAATCGAAAGAGACGGTGGACAGGGTCTTGCAAGCGGAGCATGAAAGGGCGCTCTGCGAAGGTTGGGTTGGGGCGGCGGGAGAAAAGTGCTTTGTGAGGGTTGGGACGGCGGAAGAAGAGTGCTTTGCGAGGGTTGGGACAGCGGGAGCAGAACGCTCCGTGCGAAGGTTGGTGCGGCGGGAGCAGGACGCTCCGTGCGGGGGTTGAGGCGGCAGGAAAACACTCTGTGCAAGGGTTGGTGCGGCGGGAGAACACTCCGTGCAAGGGTTGGTGCGGCGGGAGAACGCTCCG
>NW_015388062.1:59544-95409 GCF_001527695.2 Protobothrops mucrosquamatus | reverse complement strand
GGGGGTTGGGGTGGCAGGAAAACACTCCGTGCGGGGGTTGGGGCAGTGGGAAAACACTCCGTGCAAGGGTTGGGGCAGCGGGAGAATGCTCCGTGCAAGGGTTGGTGCGACAGGAGCAGGACGCTCCGTGCGGGGGTTGGGGCGGCGGGAGAACGCTTCGTGCAAGGGTTGGGGCGGCGGGAGAACGCTCCATGCGAGGGTTGAGGCAGCGGGAGCAGGACGCTCCGTGTGAGGGGTGGGTCGGAGCGGTGGCGGCGATGGAGCACTCCATTGGGGTGGGGGTGGGGAAAGTAGTGGCTGGCGGCGGGGCGCTTCTCATTCTCACTGTGTTTTTTCCCCTGACCTTTAAACTATTTTTTAAAACACAAGAGTTGTATCACAGAAAAGCCAACCCATGGCTGAATGGAATACGATGGCCTCCTTGAACTTACCATCTTACCACCCGTCAGTAACAACCCCACAAAACCCCCACCCCAGTGGTGGGATTCATTCCATAGAACAGGTACCTAATTTATTTTGAGTTCGGAGAACCGGCCCAGAAATGGCCAGACTAGCGTGCATTCACGTGCCTCCAATCCCTTCCTTCCTTGCTGCAATCTGGCTTTGCAACAAGCAAGGCGGTTGAATGCACGCTAGTCTGGGCTCTCAAAAAAACGGGGTTTTTTCCCCTGCTCATGACAAGTGAAAATACTCCACCTTACCTGATACCAGATTTTTTTTTCTCCACTGGATGTTTGCTGCCAGACTGGGAGCAAAAAGCCAAGGAGAGAGGAGAGAAGCCTCCTTACGTGGGATGGGGGGGGGAGTTTTGCTGCCAGATTGTTTTGCTTGATGCAGCAGAATGGGAAGGATCCACATTCTGCAGTAAGTAAACTTTAAAGAGAGTTTTAAAAGTATGGCAGAGAAAATAATCCACCTTATGTGGGATAAGGTTTTTTTTCTCCGCTCCCCCCCCCCGGCACACCTCAGTACCTACCATGGCTGCCAGCCACTCGTGCAGGTCCATTAGGCCACCGCCCAGCACAAAGGAGATGAAGCAGTCAGCTAGGAAGCCCCGCTTAGGCTTAGAGGTGGTAGAGCACACCCAGGGCCAGCAGGCAAAAGACCACCCCAAGCGGGGAAAGCCGGATCCCCATCGGCGTCATGGCCACCCAGGCCCAGCAGAGATGGAGAGAGGCACACAAGCCTAGCTGGGAGTGGGGGGCCATGGCGCCGATGGAGATCCGGCTTTCCCCGCTTGGGGTAGCCTTTGGCTTGCTGGGCGTGGGCGTGTTCTACCACCTCTACTTGAGCTTGCTAGCCAGCCGTTTCACCTTTGTGCTGGGTGGGCCAGGTGCTCCAGGCAGCGGTGGTAGCCTAATGGACCTGCACGAGCTGCTGGCGCCGGCGGCCCGAGGCGGGGCTAAAGTGCGTCGGGTGTGCAAGGGGAACAGGCTCCACGTGCGGGCCAAGGGCAAGATCTGCGAGGGGGGCAAGGAGATGACCAGCAGCAACCTGCTCTCCAACCGCAAGCAAAAACAGATGGGACGGAGTAGGCACGTCCGGCGGTCTGCATCACGTGCCTCCCCCCTCCCCTACTCTGCCTGCTGCTGGAGGGCTGACCCGGTACTGGCAGTGGGCTGCGGAGCCCCAGAGTGCACCGGTTGAGGGGTGGGCAGGCTGTGGCTGCTGATGGACACTGTTGGCCCCCATGCACTCGCTGTGTGTGGGGGCCGATGGTGTCAGGCAGCAGCCACCCCTGCCTCGCCTTGCGGCAATGGCACCCCTGCCCTGCCCCATGCCTCGCCTTACCTTGCCTCGCCTCACCCTGCAGGATGAGCCTCCTGCCCACCGTCCCACCTGCCAGAGACGTCCTGGATCTCCCCCAACCCTGCCCGGCCCCCACAGGTGTCCCTCCCCATGAGCAACATCGAGGTGGACACACCCACCCAGGCCATGCCCACCCACGCTACCATGACTACCATAGCCACGCCCACTCTGTGGCCACACCCACTCTGGCCACGCCCCCGGCACCCGGCGATGCATAAGTGGGTTTCGGGTTGCAGTTTGGGCACTCGGTCTCAAAAAGGTTCGCCACCACTGCCCTAATCCATCACTTCATTGAGGGATTAGACGATCACCTCTCTCAGGCCTTCATCTATAGAGCAGTACCTGATCAGCTGCAAGAATGGTACCAGGCAGCGGTGAAGCTAGACGTTCAGCTCGCCCGCTATAAGAAGCCTCCCCCATCTGAATCCGAGCAGCAGCCAGAGCAACCCGAACAGCAAATCACCCCCATGAAAACCTCCGACTGCAATAGCTGAGAGACCCAGGCCACTTACAGGCCCATCAATTAAGTGTTTCCGGTGCGGACAGAAGGGACATAGAGCAGCAAACTGTCCAGTCCCCTACCCCCGACTACAGTGCAGACCGGAACCAGCGGCGAGAAGGAAACCTGCCCAGCGGCTGACGAGAGAGAAATCCAACCGGGTCACGCAGGAACCTGTTGCCCAGATTACACCCCCCACACAGGAGGACGCCGAGACTCCGGGTGGACCCACCCCTGCTCTACCCTTCTTTGACAGCGACGACAGAGAGAACGACCCGATGGTGAGTCGACACGTCCCGCCTTTTTCACTGGCCGCCAAACTTATAATCCCTAAGTCGGGGGCACAAATAGACTTAAACGTGCTAATTGATTCTGGATGCTCCCGTTGCATCATTAGCTTGCCGTTTGCCATGAAATTGGGTATACGGGCAAAACTGCTCTCCAAGCCTGTGAGGTTTGAGCAAGCCGATGGCTCCCTGATGGCAGGGACCCTTGTCACGCAATTAACTGAGCCCCTACGCCTAGAAATAGGTGAGCACTGGGAGTTTATTCGCTTCCTGGTGGCTCCAAAAATGACTGAGACTGTGATCCTAGGGCTAGCCTGGTTGGACAAATGGAAGCCGTTTATCTGGTGGGAGAAAGGAATGAGAACTGTGAGATTACCTATAGCGCCTAAACCTCCCACCGATTCAACTGACGTTGCGGGACACCTTAGGCCACCCAATGAACAAGTGCACTTGGCTACTTCACCGCCACCAGGTGAACCACTCATCCCCAGTGAATACCGGGACCTAGTGGAGGCATTTAGTGAAAAAGAATGCGATGCCCTGTCCCCTCACAGACCCAATGACTGCTCTATTGAACTGGTACCAGGTGTTCTATCCCAGCCTATAGCCGTCCTTGTTAAAGGCACAAGGACAAAACCCCTTTTGAGAAAATAGGCTGGAGACTCAAAAGAAAACAAACCCCTTTTAATATGGGTAACAAACCTGCCAAATAGTCCAGAAACAAAAGCAGCAAAACACAATCCAAATGGAGGAAATTGTCCACACGAAACACAATGCAAAACAGTGTAGTAGTCACCGGCAATACTAACAGAACATGATCCCATGAAGTACTTTGCAATGGTTGCCTTCAGTAACCAGCACCGCCCACACATTCCCCTTTTGTAATTCAGTTCTCAAGGCGTGGCTTCTCAGTGCCTTCTCTGGAGTCGTCCCATTGCCTCTTTCTGGTTACTCTCCTAGCTTGTCTTCGTTTGTGGGCGTCTCTCATTTCCGACAGCTGTGCATCCTCCGAGTCTGACTCCTCCTCCCCACACAGCTGCATCTCATCCTGAACACGACTGGAGGGGCCTGGCTCCTCACTGGAATGTGAGTCTTGTAACTCATCAGAGCCTCCCTCCACCTCCTCCTCCTCAGATTCCCCGGACTCAGCTGTTGGGAACACAGGCTGGCACGGAATCACGACACCAGGAGCCAAACTCCCACGACCGAGAATGTACGCTATGTCCCCCCTCGAAATGGAGGAGATGCAGTGATACATGAACAAAAACCTAGCGAGGAGGTTCATTGAACAGGCCAAATCTACCATGGGAGCCCGTGTTGTTCAAAGAAAAAAAAGATGGGTCTCTTTGTCTCTGCATAGACTATAAGGGTCTCAACACTGTGAGTGTGGAAAACAAATACCCCCTCCCCCTCCTAAAGGACTTATTAACCCATCTGGCTAAGGGGAGTGTCTTCACTAAATTAGACCTGAGAGAGGCATATTACCAGGTGAGAATAAAGGAGGGAGACGAGTGGAAAACTGCCTTCAACTGCCCCATGGGGAACTATCAATTCAAGGTCATGCCATTTGGACTACAGGGGGGCCCAGCCGTATTCATGCAGTTGATTAATGAGGTCCTACATGATCACTTGTACAAAGGGGTTTTGGTGTATCTTGATGATATCCTGATATACAGCACGAATATGACTGATCACATAAAGCTGGTGAGAGAAGTGTTAAAGAAACTATTGAATGCCAATGTAAGGACCCACCTCACTTTACATCTTAAGAAGACAGAACTCTTGGAATATCTCTTCCAACAGGCATCTTTATTAAGAGAAAATGATTGCAGGCATGCTAGACAGGATCTGGGGAATTCTCTCCCATCCTTCAATGTTTTAAGTGTTCCCAAGCAGCCCCCACCCCAGTTCTTCCGGGCGACGATCACTCATCCTCTCTTTTCCCAGATCCCAGGCGTTGCATTGTTCCCCCCCTTTTCCCTCACAGCCGACAAAAGGGAGACTTCAGAGAGAGAGAGTAGATGAAAGGCGATGGCCATATTGTTATGGTCAGTCCTCTTGATGAGAATCAACATCCAGTCACTTTGTAGTTTAATGAAGGAAGTGAGAGTCATAAAACGCCCTTGCTTATCCTCCTCCCCTTTCGTAGTATGACAGAATCCAGAGAGAGTAAGAAATGGGTTTTTTTCAGAGTAGGTAGCTAGAAATGAAATATAATTGGATTCTGACAGCAAAGCTTTATGCGAAATTGTCAAAATGTGAATTTCACCAGACCCGGTTAGATTATCTTGGCTACAGAATTTCCAACGAGGGCATTGAAATGAAATCCAGCGAGGTGAAAGCTGACAGACTCATCAAAAGGTTTCATGCGAAATACCCCAACAAACCGAAAAATAGCCCCTAACATATGCTTTTGTTTAGATTCCAGGATCTGGTTTTTTTTTCAAGGGGGGCTGGATGTCAAAGCTGCTAACATTGGATGTTCTTGCTCTGACAAAATATGCAGAGCTGTGTGGTATTTTTAGAGTTAACTCAGATGATGCTAGGAGGGGAGGAGAAAGAATGTATGTGGGTAATTATATTAGATAAAAATCCCGCTCTGCAAATGGAAGAGAACCTTTGGCCTTCAAACTGATAGGACACGGGTCGGCAACCCGCGGCTCTTTCAGCCGTCTCCTGGGGCTCCCTGTCCTCAGCCACGATGTGCAGTCTGAAAAAAAAAAGTGGGACTAAAAAAGTTCAACCAATCAATTCAAACTTCTCATGAAGTTTGAATTGATTGGTTGAACTTCTTTGGTTTGTGGGACTGCCCACAAACCTCTTTCCTTCTTCGTACTGCACGTGGTGGCCGGGAGGATTGCTGGAAAGGTGTCCCTGGTAAGGAGCCGCAGGTGGCCGGTCTCGGGGTGCCTCTTCCCTGCCCGGTGGGTCTCCCATTGCCCTGCTCCGCCGCCGCCTCTGTTAGTCGGGGGGGAGTCGCCGGGGGTCTCTGTAGCTTCCCCTCTCCGCCTGCGCCTTTTGGCCATCTCACGGGCAGCGGATTCCCCCGTGGCGCCTGCCCGGCCCTTTCCCCACCTGCTGCGCGGTCCTCTTGGCCGTCCTCCCGCTGCCGCTGCTGCCGGTCGCGCTGAGTGAGGCCGAAGAGGCGGCAGCGAGCGGGCAGCCGCGCCACTTCGCCGTCCTCCTGCCACCGCCGCCCTCGGTGCTGCAGGAGGAAACCTTGGGCTTCGAAGGCGGCGGGGCCGGCGGCTGATCGGGACCCCCCCTCGTCCCCGCGGCGGCATTCCTCATTGCCGGCGCGGCCACCCATGGTGCACCCGGCCTTGGCGCCCTCCTCTTGCGACGGCAAAGTGTCTGAGGACGCAGTGGGGGTGGCGGCCGGGCCAGGGGCAGTGGGGACCCCCGACGATGCTGCAGTGGCCGCCGCCGGAGCCGCTGCCTCCCGTCCTGCTCCCCTTCCCTGCCCGTTCGGCTGAGGATGCGGCGGGGGCGGCGGCCGGGCTGGGGGTGGTGGGGAACCCCGACGATGCTGCAGTGGCGGCCGCCGTGCCGCCACTGCCTCCCGTCCTGCTCCTCCTCCCCACCCGTTCGGCGCCGTCTGCCTTTCGTTCTCTCTCTCTCCTCACCTGGAGAGAGAGAGAGAAAGAGAGAGAGAGGAAAGAGAGAAAGAGAAAGAGAGAGAGAGGAAAGAGAAAGAGAGGAAAGAGAGAGAGAAAGAGAGAGGAAAGAGAGAAGAGAGAGAGAGGAAAGAGAAAGAGTGGAAAGAGAGAAAGGAAAGAGAAAGAGAGAAAGAGGAAAGAGAGAGAGAGGAAAGAGAGAGAGAAAGAGGGAGAAAGAGAGAGGAAAAAGAGAGAGGGGGAGAGGAAAGAGAGAAAGGGGGAGAGGAAAGAGAAAAAGAGAGGAAAGAGCGAAAGAGAAAGAGAGGAAAGAGAGAGAGAAAAGAGAAAGAGAGGAAAGAGAGAGAGAAAAGAGAAAGAGAGGAAAGAGAGAGAGAGGAAAGAGAGAGAGAGAAGATAGAGAGGAAAGAGAGAGGAAAGAGAGAAAGAGAGAGGAAAGAGAAAGAGAGAGAGGAAAGAGAAAGAGAGGAAAGAGAGAGAGGAAAGAGACAGAAAGAGAGGAAAGAGAAAGAGGAATGAGAAAAAGAGAGAGAAAGAGGGAGAAAGAGAGAGGAAAAAGAGAGAGGGGGAGAGGAAAGAGAAAAAGAGAGAGAGAAAGAGGGAAAGAGAGAGAGAGAAAGAGGGAGAGGAAAGAAAGAGAGGGGGAGAGGAAAGAAAGAGAAAGGAAAGAGAGAGACAGAGAGAGACCCTTTTGACATCTAAAATGAAGATAACACTGCATATATCCTTTTTTACCTTTATTTTATATATACACACACAAACACACACACAAATATATATAGATATATATATAGATATATAGATAGATATATAGATAGATATATTATATATATATATATTATATCCCTTAATTCTTTGTTAGCAATCCAAATTTTGAAAACACACACACATATATATATATATATATATGTATGTATGTATGTGTGTATGTATGTATGTATGTATGTATGTATGTATGTATGTGTATATATATATATATATATATATATATATATATATGTTTTTCAAAATTTGGATTGCTAACAAAGAATTAAGGGAGTACTGGGATAGCTATTTCTAACCTTATTTGGTTTCATCAGCCAGACATACCCTTCTGAGATTCGAACCTGGGCTGTCTGCATGTTAAGCAGAGGTGTTAGCCACTAGGCCACAGGCTCTTTCTCACTTTGTTAGCTACAAGAGACAGGGGAAGAGGATGAAGAGGAGGTTTTCGCGGGTGTTTGTATGTAGGTCTTTAGTTATTCGGGTTTTCTCCCGCGTAGAATTACACACTACTCCCAGAAGCACGAAGCTGAAGACACCAGCCTGAAGATGACGAATGTGACTTCGTCGAAACGTCGCCAAGACACTTCTAATTCTACGCGGGAGAAAACCCGAATAACTAAAGACCTACATATATATATATATATATATATATATATATATATATATATATATATAT
Source organism: Protobothrops mucrosquamatus (assembly GCF_001527695.2). Taxonomy (NCBI): domain Eukaryota; kingdom Metazoa; phylum Chordata; class Lepidosauria; order Squamata; family Viperidae; genus Protobothrops; species Protobothrops mucrosquamatus. The sequence continues at coordinate 87,756 of NW_015388062.1, read as the reverse complement.
ATATATATATATATATATATATATATATATATATATATATGTGTGTGTGTGTGTGTGTGTGTATATATATATATAAAAGTGCTTTTTGAACACCCTGTCAGACCAAATATGGGAGAGAGAGAAGTCCCATATTTGGGCTGACAGGGTGTTCAAAAAGCACTCATTGTAGCTAACAAAGCGAGAAAGAGCCTGTGGCCTAGGGGCTAACACCTCTGCTTAACATGCAGACAGCCCAGGTTCGAATCTCGGAAGGGTATGTCTGGCTGATGAAAACCAAATAAGGTTAGAAATAGCTATCCCAGTACTCCCTTAATTCTTTGTTAGCAATCCAAATTTTGAAAAACACATATGATGTCGCAGTTAAGCGACTGCTGCCTGTGGATGGCTCTAGATTGAGCTGATACAGGCAAAAGATTTCTCTTTCCCATATTTGGGCCGACAGGGTGTTCAAAAAAAAAAGCATTCATATATATATAAAAACAGGAAGTTTTTCAGACAGACCGGTCTGATTGAGTACACCTTGACATTTTTAACTGCTATACTGCAGTTTTTCTTTATATATATATATATATATAAATATATATATATATTTGTTTTCGTAGATTTTCACGGGTACAGGTATGCAGGTCTTGTGCCCACTAGTCTTTTGTGTTATAACGACCTGGGTAATGGGTTGTGTGATTACATGTGGACACCACATCACAGAACTCAGGGGGTTACAATGCTAAAGCTCAGGATGTTACAACACAGCCAACCACCCAGGATGTTGCAACACAAATCTCAGGATATCACTACACTAGATCTCAGGATGTAATCACACAACCCATTACCCAGGTCGTTATAACACAAAAGACTAATGGGCACACAGCCAGCACCTCAACTACTCAGGATGTTACAAAACAGCTGAACAATCTGCAAACAATAGCTCCCACACAGCCAACCAATCCAACCAATATATATATATAAGGTAAAAAAGGATATATGCAGTGTTATCTTCATTTTAGATATCAAAAGGGTTTTGCGGCTCCCAGTGTTTTGTTTTCGGTGGGAAATGTGTCCAAGTGGTTCTTTGAGTGTTTTGGGTTGCCTACCCCTGTGATAGGAGAACGTGATTTATGACAGCAAATTAAGGGAGGGAACATGCTGGCAAAATATGTGCTCAGGGGAGGAGAATTTAGATCTTGGCAACCCTCATTCATGCCAAGCCAACATTTTGTAACATGAATAAAAGACTTTTTAGGATAAACAATGCCTGGAAGTTCTTTGAAGTGTTTCATTAGTCGGAACCATGACATAGTTTTTGGAAGGCTCTGGTAGCCATTCCCAAGGTTTCTCTTCGGGTCAGTGGTTCTGCACTCTTGGGTCAACAGCCTTTAACCTACTTGTTGCATTTGATAAGGGAGACTTAGCTCTATAGGCAGTCCTTGACTTACAACAAGCATTCGTTTAATGACAGTTCGAAGTTACGACAACAGTGGAAAAATGATTTACCACCTGTTCTTGCGTTTACAACCATCCCAGCATCCCCATGGTCACACGATCACCATTTGTGGCCCTTCCATATGGCTCCAACGAGTGAGGTCAACGGGGCACGCCAGATTGGCTTAACGACCACATGATACACTTAACTGCAACGATTTGCTTAACCACCGTGGCAAAAAAAAAAGGGTCACAAAATCAGGCTAAAGTAACTCAGCTTGCTTAGCAACAGAAACTCTGATCTTGATTGTGGTTGCTAAGTCAAGGTCTACCTCTATGCTCGGAAATCACTAAGAAGATTCTGAACTAATTTGAAAACTACAGCAATATAAATTTCAAGGAACTGCCATTCTGTCCACCGTTTTTCCCCTTTTCTCCAAGGAGATGATTTATTGTTACTCCAATGCCCTCCTGTCCTCAGGCTTTTTCCCATGATCCCCCTTACCGGATTCTTTCCGAATCAGAAGGATGAGGCATGTGGTGCCAGGCGGCCTCTTCCATGGCCTGTTGGTAGAGCTGCTCCTTAATGAGAGGCACGGGCCCCAGAGGGCACACCCCGAGGGAAAGGGGGATGTTCACCTCCGAGAGCTGGATGGGGGGCTGGTTGGAGGCTGGCTGAGATGTTGTGCTAGTAATTAAGATGTCAGCTGGAGCAAACAAAGGAAGGAAGGACCACTCAGAAATTGTACGCTTAGGGTTGTCATTATTTTGACAATTCCTACTCCTCTCCAAGATCCTAGATTTTTCTTTTTCAAACTTGGCAACCTGAAGATTCATGGACTTCAACTCCCAGAATTCTGGCTGGCTGGGAAATTCCAGGAGTTGAAGTTCACATATCTTAAAGTTGCCAAGTTTGAAAAACACTGTCCTAGATCCAACTAGAAAGATTTGCTTGGCAATAATCACTTAAGAGCAAAAATAGGTGAAAACATAAACCAGACTTCAGTGTCTATCCTCGATTCTCAGTGTCTAACCTGGGAATAATTTAAGACAATTGCAAGCCAACCCTTTTGGAGCAAACCAAGGTGGAGAAGGCTGATGTGGAGGGAAGAGCTCCCCCCCTTTTTTCCCCCTGAAAACCACAATTTTTCCCTTCCAGATCCCTTTCTCTTTAATTTCCCTGATCCACAGTTTCACCAAGACTTTTTTATTTTGCTGTGCACAATAAGTCAAATATTCTCTTTGTTTCTTACAATCCAATGGATAAAAAACAAAACAGCAGTGGGCAAGTCACGGGCCAACACCTGGCCCGAAGAGATTTACTTTGATTGATATCCTGTTTTCCTTCCAAAGCAGAAGGCTATTGATTCCAGAACTGCCAATATAATGGATGGCCAGAGGAAGAAGAAACATTTGAGATTTCAGGAAGAGGGAAGATGAGAACTACTTGGGTCTGATCCTTTACTGGGGAAGGTGTGTGTGTCTGTGGGGGAGGCATATGCACAGGGGTTAATTTTTGGTGGCCAGGGCTATATTTAACTTTGATGGGGATAGAAGGATCCAACTGCAATGAATGGGACCAGTTTATCCGAGGAACCATCACAGCCTAAGGGGATTAGCCCACCCCACTCAATTTCGCAGAAGGGGCACGCTGCAGGCATTGGTCAAGGAGTTTCGGCTGGAGGAGTCTACGAGGGGAGCCCTTCTTGCCGTGCCCCCCCCTTCTTTGGAGCATCTTGCATATGGAGGTATGGTCTGCCCCAACCCTTCTGCCTTCCAGAAGAGTTAACTAGCATGCTTCTGCTAGTTAGCTTGGGGTCCTGATGGGGGTGCTCTATGCTTGAGATGGCTGGTGGACTAAGAGGGAAGATGCCACCAACATACTGTTCTTACTTTTGGTTTTCTAGTTTTCTACCTAATCTTGTTAATTTTAATGTTTTAAATACACCCATCCATCCATCCAATGGGGCTTCATCCTACACATAGACAGGACTGGGATTTTTCAAGGGTGTGTGTGTGTGTAATTTGGCATTTAAGAACAAACATTCTTGATAGTACACAAAAACAAAATCGAATTAAAGATGGAGGAAGGAGACCAAGCAAGGAATAACATTAAAGGAGGATATGGCTGAAGAATCCGACTTCCCTTATACTACTTGGAGCACCCTGGATAGGTTGAGACTTGGAGAGCTCAAGTGTAAAACCAAGTGGATGCTCTTAGCAGACAACAACACGCTGTGTGAATGTGGAGAAACACAGAGCCCAGCCCATCTGCTGATATGTCGGCTACTAACAGAAACATGTACCAATAGTGACTTAGTTTTGGCCAATGACACAGCCAGGAGGGTGGCTTCATTCTGGCAGTTTAACGTTTGATCCAGATATGGAACAACTGCATTTACTTCAGGATTTCAATTATAGTTTTGTGTATTTTCTGGTTCAAAATACTGGGAAACATAGTTAGTGGAGATATATATACATATTATCTTGAGTTTGGTGCACCCTGTCGGCCCAAGCTTCGTGCTTCTAGGAGTAGTGTGTGATCGCAGTTGTTTCTTCCTTTTAACTGCCAGTGGGGTTTGAACTGATTGGGTGGGAGCTTGGCTGTGTTCTGATTGGGTGGAGGTGTGTTCTGATTGCTTAAGGGGCTTGGCTGTGCTCTGATTGGATGGGTGCTTGGCTGTGCTCTGATTGGATGGGGGAGCATGGAAAAGAGGAAGGGGACAGAGAACACATCGCAACAGGACAGCCAGGACAAGGAAAGAGGGAGTGTGAGAGGAGAGAGGGGTTAAGGGATACGGAGAGCTTGAACAATCAAAAAAGGGGGGGAGGGAGTCCACCTGGCCCAGAATTACACGCAGAGAGAATGAGCAGCAATACACACATAGGCAGGGGAGGCAAGAAAAGATTAGTCACCGGCACGAAGGAGCCGAGTGCAAACGACATTTTATCTATAAAAGAACTCTCCCATGGACAGGCGTTTAGCCCTGACGATGTCGGAAGTTTCCGACGAAAGCTTGGTGATTGGTAATGGTATTAAACTTTTTTAGTTTATTATACTCCTGGTGTTCACGTTTATTGATTTGAAGATGAATATACCCAGGAGTCACGTTTTTATTTTTAACGTTATTATTGACATATATATATATATATATATATATATATATATATATATATATATATATATATATATGAGAGTTAATTGTGCTAAAAATCCGACTCTTGGGAATCATAGTAAAAGAATAAAACCGAGCACCAAGAGGAATAAAGTATAAAAGTTTAAAAATTTAATAAGCCGAGCTTTCGAATCTGCCTAACACCCTGATAATGAATGTAACAGCATTCAAAAGGACGCGAATTCAGAAAAAGGAGCCGGACATCAAAGCAGGCAGCACGCTTGAAGTGCGGCAGGATCAGCTGGGGCCGGTTACGCGCTCCAGGAGCCGGAAGCAGGCGTTGAACGACTGTATATAAACCTTCCCAGCATTTGCCTTTTTAACCCTGATGATGTCAAGTGCACTTGACGAAAGCTTGGTAGATTAAACTCTATATGTTTTATAGATTTCTCTTGGTGGTCGCTTTGCTTTATAATGAATATTCCCAAGAGTCGTATTTTTGTTTTTATTGCTGAATATATATATATATATTTAATACATTGACTTATATGCCGCCCTTCTCCCCACGGGACTCAGGGCGGCTCACAGCATATTAAAACAACATAGCACATTTCCCCAATAAAAGCCAATTAAAACCAAATATTTGTATATATATATATATATATATATATATATATATATATATATATATATATATATATATATATATATATATATATATATATATATATATATATATATATATATATATATATATATATATATATATATATATATATATATATATATATATATATATATATACACACACACACACGTTTTCTGAGGTTTTCGCGGGTGTTTGTATGTAGGTCTTTGGTTATTCGGGTTTTCTCCCGCGTAAAATTGGAAGTGTCTTGGCGACGTTTCGACGAAGTCCCATTCGTCATCTTCAGGCTAGTGTTTTCAGCTTCGTGCTTCTAGGAGTAATGTGTGATCGCAGCTGTTTCTTCCTTTTAACTGCCAGTGGCACGACCACAAACTAGAAGCCAGTCCACAGCTGCATCATTAGCCACTTTAAACCCCTCCAATCCATACATGAAGCAAACTGACACCCACCATAAAGATGTGGCACGACCACGAAGCCAAACAACAGCAACGCAGGTCACCATCTCAAGTCCCCCTGCAACTCAGACTAACCCGAGCACAGCAAAGTCCCCTCCCAAACAGAGCACTCCCCCAGCCAATCAGAGCACAGCCAACCCCCCATCCAATCAAAGCACAGCCAAGCCCCTTAACCAATCAGAACACATCTCCACCCAATCAGAACACAGCCAAGCTCCCACCCAATCAGTTCAAACCCCGCTGGCAGTTAAAAGGAAGAAACAGCTGCGATCACACATTACTCCTAGAAGCACGAAGCTGAAAACACCAGCCTGAGAGAGACATTTTGCAGACATTTTGCACTGGTTTGGCCCTGCTCCTGACCCATAGCTTGAGGGAGGAGATGTCCCTTTTTTCACTTACCCCTTTCAGCCAGGTGAAGAGATGGCACGGGGTCTTCTATGCTAGAACTGATCGCTGCCCTCTCAGCCATGGACTTCAACGTACTTAGAGGTTCAGGCGCCTACAGAACAAAAGACAGAGCCATAGGAAAGGAGGTAATGGAGAAAGGTGGCACACCTATGTGTTTAAGAACTCTGCTAAAAAACAAAGTGAATAAGCAAAGTTTGTGGGAGATCTCAAGCCAATCATGGTTTCTCTGGTTAGCAAGCCTTACAGAGCTGTTGAAAAGCTAACATGCAACAAGTCCACCTCCATGTATCAGCCCAAGGGGTTCTTTTCTAAAACAGTTAAAGCCATGCCGAATCACAGCAAAGGCCTATGCAATGTCCTCAAGAACAAACCAGAAATATTTTGAGATATTCTCAGCAGGCAATCAGAACAAAAGTGTCCTTGCGTTCCCCGGTAATTAAGACCCACAAATATGCTGCCCCTAGTTCTGAAGGAAATACATTTTGTATCACGGCCAGAAGCCACTAACACGTTTACCTTTTCATCTAACCTCTTTCAAAGCTACAGTTTGTGGCAGTCAATTCCACTATGCATTGATTAAAAAAAAACCAACTTTTGTCCTATGTCTCTTACCACTCAACTTCAATGAAAGGATGTAAGTTTTAATATTATGGAAAAGCGATAAAAAGATTTTTCTCTATCCATTTTTCTCCGCGCCTTGTGGAGTTTTATACATTCTAAGTGTGTCCTCCCTTACTTCCCTTTTACCTCTCTCCAGTTAAAACAACAACATGCTATTACTTCTCCTTGGAAAACTGTTCAACCCCCTCTATTATTTTGGTCATTTCCCTTTTCTAGGATTGTGGTATCAATTTCAGCCCATGATGCTTGGAAATGAACATTGTATTTCAAATCCAATCATACCACAGATTTATTAAGGGGAATTAGGAAATTGGCAGTTTAGCATCTTATTTTATTCCTGGTGATGCCTGATAAGGAGTCTGGCTTTTTCACAGTTTCACTCACGGCCCAAAATCCTCACAGAATTGAGAGTTTTATCTAGCTGTGTATTGCAAACTCAACCTGTTTCCTAGCCAACCATCACCAGCTCATTTCCTGCCAACATGTACAGGATTAGGATACTGTTTTTTTTTCTCCATTTAAAGTTTTAAATTCCTTTAGGTTTGTCATTTTATTGTCCCTACCCCAAAACGTTTCTTGGAACCTTGTGCTGTCCCTGTTTTACTCCAAATGCCTAAACCAGGGGTAGGCAACCTTGGCTCTTTTATGACTCGTGGACTTCAACTCCCAGAATTCCTGAGCCAGCCATGGCTCAGGAATTCTGGGAGTTGAAGTCCACGAGTCATAAAAGAACCAAGGTTGCCTACCCCTGCCCTAAACAATTGAACACTTTTGTTCACCCTAAGACCAGTCCACTGATTGACAAGTTAGAAAACTCTGGTTCTAGCACAGGTCTTGATGGGTCCCAGATTGCAATTTTTCAGGTTCTGAAAATTCTCCCAGCTCAGCCGTCTTTCCCCACAAGCCACAGCAATGCTTTGAAACCGTCTGTTGGGTGGAAGTGTGGCACAAGGGAACCAGAGGGCTTCTAACCTTGATCTCAGGCGTGGAGCTGAACTGGGGCGGCCCGTTGAGCAACGTCTGGGCAGATTTGCTGTCGGAGAAGCTGGGTGTGGGTGAGGCAGGTGGGTTGGCAGTCAGAGGCACCAGGAGGCTGGATCCAGTGCTGTTGCCGACACTTGATGGCTGAGGAGCTGCACTGGGCTCTTTCCTATCAGAATGAAGCAAGGCAAAGATGTTTCTTGGGGTGGCTTGACCCCGTTTCTTTGGGAAAAGGAGTCAGAAGAGCCATAAGATTTTAAAGAAATAACTACAGCTGCCGATTAGCATATTCCTCGTGGACCAGTACTGGGCCGCGGCATGCCAGCAACCGGTCCGCACAAACAAGCAAAGCCCCATCCGCGGGATGCAGGCAGCACTCAAAACCACGCCCCCTCCAGTCCGTGGAAAAAACTCTCTCCAAGGAACTGGTCCCTGGTGCCCAAAAGGTTGGGGACCACTGCTTCGACTTACGATTACAATTGGGACGGAATATTCATTACTAAGCAAGATGGCCATTAAGCATGCCCAATTTTACGCCTTTTTTTTTTTGCCATGGTTGTTGTTCAGTGGATCATGCAGCTTGTCAACGCTGCTAACATCGGATGTTTTGCATTGACAACAGATGAAAATGTAGCCATCTTTTTCCCTTTCGCTTTTAGAGTTAGATGATGCTGGAAGGGGGGGGATGTGAATGAGAGTCTAGCTAGACATAACAACACTAAACGTGAGAATCAAGGTTATTGAGCACAGAGCTGATAAAGAGGCCACCGTTTGAAGCTAATTGGGGAATGTGATTTATGACTGTTAATTGGAGGAGGGAATTGTGCTTTGATACTATGGGCCCAGGGGAGGGGAATTCAGTTTTTGGCTTTGATTATGCAGTGCCGATATTCTGCTACTCGAATAAAAGATTCTTTAAGGTAAACAATGCCTCAAAGTTCTTTTGAAGAGTTTCATCTGTCATAACCATGACATAGCTGTTAAGTGAATCTGGCTTCCCCCATTGACTCTGCCTGTTGGAAGCTGGCTGGGAAGGTCACAAAGGGCGATCACATGACTCCAGGACTCTGGAACTCTTGTAAAAATACATGCCTGTTGCCGAGTGCCAGAATTTTAACCACGTGACTGTGGGGATGCTGCAACGGTCCTAAGTGCGAGGACCAATTGTAAATCATTTTTTCAGTGCCGTTGTAACTTGGGATGGTTGCTAAACAAATGGTGGTAAGTCAAGGAGCGCCTGTCCCTCGCTAGCATGGATCTGCAAAGGAACCAGACTGAACCACCACTTGAGCCAAATTCCCCCCTTTATAAATATATAAGATATTTCTTTTCTCCAAGTTATTCATGTTCCAGGCTGTATACGCATGCTACAATTTCACATGAAGGTGAAAATCCTCTATTTCTGAGGAATAATGGGCATGTTTGCCTAATAACGACTTTGCACCAATCCAGCACAAACTGACAGAGGCTATTCAGTCTACTATAGATTTTCTGCAGCTATACCAAACAAGGGATGATTCCCAAACTGTAGGATGACGTTGTTAAAAAGCAAACTGCTCTTGAAAACCTGCCTAGAATGGGAATGTTAGGGAGTGGGGGACCCTACAGATAGTATTTTCAAAGGGGACAGAAGAAAGTAGCAAAATGTTGAAAACTGTTTCTCAGCTCCCGAGGGTTAACATGAATGAATTTTATTTTTTGAATTATTTAGACCTTGGACTACCTAGAACTTAAAACACGTTAAAGCTGAATCTAAGCCTGGAAAAACATGCAATGGTGGTGGTGTTGACTGCGGTTACTGGGTCCAGCTACCAGGCTTCTAGAGAAAAAAGTTATATTGAGAGGAAGGGAAGAGGACACAGAAAAACCCAGGAAGAAGATACTCACGTGGAAGCACTGGGTGGATTGTGTGACGTTGTCTGGTTAGGCAATGACTGGTTGCTGCTGCTTAGTGTCGAATCTGAGCTGTTGTCGGCTACCACGGAGCTGTAACCTGGCAGGAGACAGAGAGGCTAAATTCTCTCTAACATGAAGCTCTGGATCTCTCCTCTTGATTCCTTGCTTGTCCCATGCCAGCTTTTTACACAACCGTCTGCCCTCTGGATGAGCTGGGCCTCAATGCATCGCCAAGCCTGATAGGATTTATGGGCGTTGAATCCCACACATCTGGAGGACAGCCGACTGCAGAAGATTGTTCTCAGGTAAAACAACAGTCTATACACAAGCACTCCTTGACTTACGACCGACTGCTTAATAACCATTTGAAATTACAATGGGCCTCCCCAGAGCAACTTATAACCTGTTTGCGGAGTTATAATGGCTACATACCCGCCTGCGGTCACAGGATGGAATTTGGGGATTTTGGCCACCTGGTCACCTTTATGTCCGTTTGCAGCATCCCATGGTCACAGGACCCACAATTTATGTTTTTTGCTGCTTTCTGGTGTTTTTCCAGTATAAAAACAGCCATTTGGGGGGGGGGGGATGGATTTGCTTAACTATTGTGGCGTTCACTTAGTGACTGCAGTGCTCTTTTAAAAACCGCTGCAAAAAAATGTTGTAAAACTGAGTCTGGTCATGTGGATGTCTCACCTTATGACTGCAATGACCTACAACTGTAATTCTGGGCTCAATGACAGTTGTAAGTCAAGGACCACCTATATAGGTAGTCCTTGACTTACATTAGTTTGTTTAGTGACCGTTCTAAGTTACAACGGCACTGAAAAAAGTGACATGACTAGTTTTCACACTTAAGACCGTTGCAGCATCCCTGTGGTCACACGATCAAAGTTCAGACGCTCGGCAACTGACTCATACTTATGACGGTGGCAGTGTCCCGGGGTCGTGTGATCCCCTTTTGCGACCTTCTGACAAGCAAAGGCAAATGGGGAAGCCAGATTCACTTCACAACCGTGTTGCTAACTTAGCAAATGCGATGATTCGCTTAGCAACTGTGGCAAGAAAAGTTGTAAAAAAGTTGGGGCAAAACTCACTTCACAAACGTTTCACTTAGCAACATAAAACTGGGGCTCGATTGTGATTGTAAGTCGAGGACTACCTGTACAACTAAAAGATTGCCCGGGTGTCCCAACGATGGCAAGAAGCTTCTTCAAAGGCCACCTTCTGCAGCAGGACTGCAGGTTCTGCGCCCCAGGAAGCGCAGAAGACCCGGGAGAGCAGCCCCCGCGACCCAGAGACCATCCGTAGCTCACTCACTGGTTGCACCGTTCTGCTTGCTGGCGTTCTGCTGGGTGCTGGGAGGCCGAGGCTGTGAGGCGTTGGTGCTGGGGGGCGGGGGCGCCACAGCCTGCGCATAAGGAGTTGGGGTGGTCGGTGCGTGCCCTGCCGGAGGGTTGGCTTTGCTGCTTGCATTCCCGCTGCCCGCGACAGCCCCGTTGCTATTGGAGCCAGGCCCGTTCCCCAGGAAGGATGATGTGCTGGAGCTGCTGCCCATTGGGTAGCTGGGAGGGATGGTGGGAGGAGGCTGGTGGTGGTTATTGTGGAGGCCTTTTGAACCGTTCTTTGCTGGGGACTAGGCAGAACAAAGGAGGGAACAGAGGAAAATTTAGTTTTTTATTTGTCTACACCACGAAACCCTCTTTCTCTGATCGAAAGGGAGCCTCCAGGCCATTTATATCTCAAAAGCAAATACAAATGGAAGAGATTAAAATCAATTACAGGTAGTCCTCGTTTACTGACTGCTTGTTCGGCAACCATTCAAAGTTATGACGGCAATGAACAAGTAGGTTTATGACTAATCCTAGAACTTGTGGCTGTCACAGCATCCCCATAGTCAGACAATAATTTAACAGAATAACAGAGTTGGAAGGGACCTGGGAGGTCTTCTAGTCCAACCGCCTGCTCAAGCAGGAGACCCTACACCAGGGATAACCTATAAGTATGGTCAAGTTACACATTGTCCAAATTTTTGACGTTTTCTTATTTTCTACCTTTTTAAATGTTTTTCCTTTAATTTTTTAAATGCTTTTATTCTAAGAAACACTAATAAAATATTGAAAAAGAAAATAGTTTTAATGTATTGTAATTGTTTTGGGACGTTTTTAGAGGGCTGGGAACCAGCATGCATTTACAAGTCACAGTGTCCCAAGATCACGATTGCCCTTTACGATTTTCACAGTGGCTTGAATATAAATATATATACAGGAAGTTTTTCAGACAGACCGGTCTGATTGATTACACCTTGACATTTTAACTGCTACACTGCAGTTTTACTTTTTACAATATCTTTTGCCTTGCAGCCCCCCAACTAGGGGCGTTAAGCAGGCTCAAGTCACAACTGCGAAACATTTTAAATCCAAATTTCTTTTTCTGACAAAGAGTTAAAAGAATTAAAAAGAATTAAATTAAATTAAATTAAACTGGGAGACTAAGATGGCCATTTCTAGCTTGGTGGTTAAATCACTGCCTACTATGTAAACTGCCCAGGTTCGAATCCCATAAAGGGTATGGCTAACTGATGAAAGCAGAACAAGCTAGAAATGGCCATCTTAGTCTCCCAATTTAATTCTTTAACTCTTTGTCAGAAAAAGAAATTTGGATTTAAATATATATACATATATACATGGTAAAAACAAAAGAAAGTGAACACCAGGAAGAATTAAAAACTATAAAAGTTTTAATAGTTGTTTTACTAACCAACTTGCCTGCACTGTTCCTATCCTCACACAACTTGCCACTCTTTCCCATACTTCCCGTCTCCCCCCTTTTTCTTCCTGCTGAGGCCACTTCGTTCGTCTGCAAGGCGGCTGCGCGAGAGCGTGTGACTGCTCCTAAAACGGGGCAGCATTGCCCTCCCTCCCCTCCTCTTCCCATTGCTCTCCCTCCCCTCCCCACCTTGCCCTGCAGTTGCAATTCCCTGTCTACTCGGTCTTTCCCCCTCCCCTCTCTCTGAACAGCCTTTCTNATGGGTCGGGTGCAAAAGTAGTTTGACCATAAATAGGCGCTCCCATTAACCTATATAGATCCCTGATGATGCCAGCAGTGGCTGGTGAAAGCTTGGACTCTAACTTATTAAAACTTTTATAGTTTTTAATTCTTCCTGGTGTTCACTTTCTTTTGTTTTTACCATGAATGTACCCAGGAATCATTCATCTGTTTTTAAAATTGTTTTTAAGACATATATACATATATACATACATACATACATACATACATACATACAAACTGGACAGCTATTTGACCAGGCTGTTATAATGCAGGGGGTCTTCAAACCTGGCCCTTTTATGACTTGTGGACTTCAACTCCCAGAATTCCTGAGACAGCGTGCCTGGCTGAGGAATTCTGGGAGTTGAAGTCCACAAGTCGTAAAAGGGCCAAGTTTGAAGACCCCTGCTCTATAGTTTCCAAATTCTGACTCCCTTGTCCTTTCTCATAAATAGCCAAATGAAGCATTTCAGTCTTATTGAAGTACAGCTCTCTTACAGAGCTACCTAACTTTGAAATTCATACATGGAATTGGTCAAGTGAAATGCATTCCCACATTAATATCACCTGGCTCTTAGAAGCAGGTGCAAATAGGCCCAAGAGAGAAACAGTGCCTCAGCATGCAATATTTCTGCATGCAGAGAGATCTCATATGGATGTAGTTCTCAAAGCAATTTCTCTGAGCTAATTCGAGAAGCGGCTCAGTCATTAAAATTACACTGTACTGTATCAGAAACAATCCGCCGTAGTTAGCTCTAACTAGCCAGTTCCAGCACTTCTTCCTCCACAAAAGAGACCTTAAGAGTCCCAACATCTTTCCCCTTAATCAAAATAGACGGTTTCCAGCTTCTTCCATCGTGAAGAACCCAGGGTTTCAAACTCACTTGGCTGACTTCACTGTCTGTTGACCGTCCTCGTTTCTTATCATCTTCAGAGTTCTCCTAAAAAGGAAAAAAAGGTTGAGTATCTCAGCACAAAGCAGCATCTTAACCAACTGTCTGAGATGGGAAGCCAGTTCAGTCCTGGTTCGTATTTGGAGGGAGACTGTCTGGGTATTTGAGGGAACTGGATAGACTGGTTAAACAGACCAGCATCTCCCAGAAGGTGGCAATGCCAAAACATATTTGTAACCTTGCTGTGTGAACTGGGTGGATGCAGCTAGCGGGCCCCGAGGGCAACTCAAAGGCATCTTTAAGCATCATCACAGGAAAAGATGCTCCCCTGTGAATAAACGTGGCAAGCTGACCTCATGAAGCTCTCATCAGTTCATGCATGTATGCTTCGTTCCCACGAACCCATGGATGTTCCTTCACCATCCTCACAAAGGACCCTCCTTACCGTTGTGCAGTTTGCAGGGCTGGGTGGGATTGGGGAGCTGGATGTGGTCGATGTGGGGGTGCTGCTGGATTGGTTGAACATCTCATCTTCCATGTGGCTATGGCTGGGTGGGGAAGTGGCTACCAGTGCCTGTGCTGGAGGACCAAGAGGAAGAGCAAATAAAGAGAGACATTACTGCAATCAGGCAGAAAACATTATGGCCAGCTGTCTATGGAGATTCTCAGTCATCCAGGTCATGGTTGTCCCAAAGGTGCTTTTTTCAGGAGGCAACTGGACTTTGGTTTTTTTTAAAGACGTTGAGGCCACTTGGAGGTTTGTCTATGTCCTCAAGGTCCTTTGAACTTTAAAGACTAACCAATGTCTTACTTTCACGGATCACACTTGATGAAACAGGTAATCCTCAATTTACAACCATTTGTTTAGCGACCGTTCAAAATTACAACAGCACCCAAAAAAGTGACTTAGAACCGTTTTTCACACTTGCAACTATTGCAGTCTCCCCCATGGTCATGTGATCAAAATTTGGATGCTTGACAATCGGTCCCTATTTATGACAGCCGCAGTGTCCAGGGGTCACGTGCTCACCTTTTGTGACCTTCTGACAAGCAGAGCCAGAGTCACCTAAGAACTCTGTTACTAACTTAACAACTGCAGTGGCTCACTTAACAACAGAAATTTTTGGCTCAATTGTGGTTGTAAGTCAAGGATCACCTGTACATAAAAATAAAAGGAGAGCTAATGCCAGAAAGCTCGGTTGTTTTAAAGAAAACCCCCAACCCTTATTTCTTGGAGGAAAAACAAATGAATTCTGACAAATAAGTAAAAATCACAGCTACTACTTATTTGGCAACTGCCCTAGTTGGCGACTATTTGCAAATACAATAGTAATAAACAGTATTAAAAATACATTTTCCCACTGGTGTGCCTAACACCAAAAGCCATCAGTGTGAAACCGATTAAGAGTTGGTCAGTTTTAGGTTCTAATCAGCTAATTAAGATCACAGGACTGAGCTGGTTAGTTTGCAGTTAGCATGTTTTAGGGCAGGGGTCTTCAAACGTGGCCCTTTTACGACTTGAAGTCCACAAGTCGTAAAAGGGCCAAGTTTGAAGACCCCTGTTTTAGGGAAACACTGGGCTGGGGACAAAGGGAGCTCAGCAAGAAACCACTTGTTTCAGCTCTCTCTCCATTCTGTGAGGAGGCAAAAAACAGGGGGAAAAACGGGTCAGACACACAACACTGTTCAGAGAATTTTATCTGAAAGAGATGACAGCAAACAGTGATATTTGCAGCATCTAAGCATTCCCTTAGTGACCGTTTTGCTTAACAGCCGTTGGAATGGAATGTGAATGTATAGTCATGACTGCCGTTCAAGAATTCAAAGAGAATCTGCCAGGAACATTGAGAGAAATATAGGGAGCTCTGAAGGCAGATGCTGCCTTTACTTTGACAAGGTCCCGAGTTTTAAGGGGAGGGAAATGATGCTGATTGTATTGCAACCACTTCAACTGTAATCTCCTGCACAACTGTCCACCCAGAGGTAACACTTACGAATGTCTTCTAAGTCGAGGTCATCGTAGAGAAACTCATTCTCCTCAAAATCGGGGTCCTGCGAAGAATCAACGTAATACTCCACATCGTCCTTGATTTTGCGGATAGAGTCCACGTTGATAGAGTCATTGTCCAGCATGCGCAGGATTGTCTCCAGCATCCGGATGTGGTACCGATGCTTCTCAATATGCCGCTTCAGGCCCTCGATCCGGTCTTGCTTCTGTTTCCGTGGGAAGAACAGAGAACACACACTAAGCCAGCATTTCTCGACCGTGGCAACTTTAAAACGCTGGCTGGGAATTCTGGGAGTTGAAGTCCACGCATCTTAAAAGTTGCCAAGGATGAGAAACGCTGGGCTAAGTCAGAATGTGGCTTGTTGAGTTCTGACAGTGAATTCCTCGTCTTTGGGTTGGGATGTCTGTATGTGCACATTTTTATAATGCACCATTTCCCAGCCTTGGGCCCTCCAAATGCTGCAAAACTCCTGGAAGGGGAATCCTATCTCTCCAATCTTTGGAGAGCACAACATTGGAAAAGGCTGTGCAAATGTTATTGACTGCTCAAGCTTTTTGAGAAAAAAAAAGACAGGTAAAATATGCCTCTGAAATAATTGCCAATTTCGGATCCTGTTCTGAAATGCTAAGTCCAGCTCGGACATGAAACGTAGGCTACCCTCTTGCAATGCAAGTGGCTGCCAAATCATCATTGAGTTAACCTGTCTCCCATATTGAACTGATTCCAAGGAGACCCAGTTTCTAATCCATCCTCAGCCATGGAAGTTCCTTTGAGTATCCTGAGCCAGTTACTCTCTCTTCAGCCCAGCTCATCTCATAGGGCTGTTGCTGTGGGGAAAAAATAGAAGTACCCAATACACTGCCTTGAGCTCCTGAACGAAAGGAAGGATTGGATCTAATCAATAAAGGATTTGACAAACCCTCAAATGCCTGGATTTTCAACACCAGAACATCTTAATATATGAAGCCACAGAACTACTCCACTCATTAATATGCACAGCCTTCTAAAGAGATATTTCATCAACTCACATCCTTGTCTCCTTTCTTCTTGCGCGTCTGGACCGAGAGCGACTCCACTTCGCTCTCAAACTGATCCACCTGCATGTTCAAGGTGTCTATTGTATTCTGGGAGGAAGGGAGGGTGGAGAGAGGTAGCAGACAGATCATTATCCAGTCAGACAGTGACATAGGCAAACATACTTACAAGGCTATTTAGCTATGCAGGAAAAAAGGAGTAACTAGGGTAGTAATAAGAACTAAGGAGACGTACAAATAACCTTGTTAATGAAGCAGATCACTGCCAACCACCCAATGGGAAAAAAATAATCTACAGCCTGGGATTTCCAACAGAAAGTCCCAGAAATTCTGGGAGATCTCTG
Source organism: Protobothrops mucrosquamatus (assembly GCF_001527695.2). Taxonomy (NCBI): domain Eukaryota; kingdom Metazoa; phylum Chordata; class Lepidosauria; order Squamata; family Viperidae; genus Protobothrops; species Protobothrops mucrosquamatus. The sequence goes on along the minus strand of NW_015388062.1, from coordinate 70,880 downwards.
AAAGATTGAGAGCATAAGGTGAAATACCTTGTGCGCCAGCTGGAAGTTTCACCTTCTTCAGAATTGCAATTGTACTAACTTTCTAATGGTCTATTTCCTAAAAGATGTTTTATCAATATCATTTGCTGGGTAATCTAATGCACAATAATAGCATATAGCACACATTTGTATAACAGAAAGTCTCTGGTGGCTCCTTAAAAAGACCATCTGATTTATTTTAAGAATAACATTTCCTGGGCCATAGATCTGATGAAATGCTATCTTGAATGGCAGAGGCTGTTTCCTGATGAGGCTTCTGCAGGGCACTGGGCTGCTTTGAATACCAGTGACAGATTTTTTATTTCTGGTCTTTTGTATTCTACCATTTCTACTTGTACGTATGTAGGTGTGTGTGTGTGTGTGTGTGTGTGTGTGTGAGGTGCTTTGTGTTTTCATTTAATTTCCTTCTGATCTCAGTGTTTCTCTTTCTCCTTTAACTATATAATAAAGAAAGCACAGATGGTGACAATTAGGTATTACTAAAAGCAGCCAGCTCCCTAAACAGTTGTTTGTGATGGTATTCTTAAAAAAACTATGTGCATTAATTAGCTTGCCAATGCCAGGATCTCAGAGCTATAAACTACCATTTGGCCAATGGATCTTGCAGCTCTTCCTAACCAGTGTCTTTCCATTGTCTTTAGCCAGGAGGTCCAATATTAACACTAACTGGAGATGCTGGTCTTGTCAATATCAGTCCTTGTTGCATGTTCATTCCTTCTGACACTATTTTTATTTCCTCTGCTCCATTAAGTTTGGTAAACCGTTAGGGTCATGATTGTGTTGTGCAATATAGAAATAAATGAGTAACTGTGCACATGTGTGCACAAAGGTTGCACCCAAGTGCCACTTGAGCTTGTTTTTCCTACATTCGAGGAAGGATTTACACAAACTTGTGTTTAACTGGCACTATCGTCGTCTGGAGCACACTCAAACGCCTAACACAAAGGTAAATCCTGTTAAGTCACCACTTTCATGGTCAAACATTTCAATTTTTCCAATTTCCGAGCCTGAACAGAAACCAGCTCTTGTAAATTGCTTCTTAGCTGTTGGGAAAACCAGGCCAGATTGTAATTCAAATTATTACTTTTCCTAATCGATGCAATTTCTTTCTTTTTTTTATAAAAGGATCAGTGGGCCAAGTGATGGAGATGCCCAACTTCTGTTAACAAACTGCCATTTTTTAACAGCATGGAATCCCAAACCTATTCCCCAAATTACATGTCTTTGGTCACTGACAACTGATATGAACTGAGTTGAAGAAACTGCCTCTGGGCTCAGAGGAGAAAACAGATCCAGATGGACCTCCAAGATCCTTTCCAGCACTATGATTCTATGGCCAGCTTCAACCTCTGTTCTGCATTCAATGAGTTCAAAGCTATGACTGCCTTCTTCTCATTATGCAACTGTTTAGCCAAAGGTCATCATCACCAGAACTTCTTCCTTATTCAGGAAAGAGAATTTCTTTTCAGGTTGTCATGAGACTTTTTGCCACCACACAAGCAAAATATCCACAAGAGTCTACTTCTTTGAAGACAAAAATCCCAGGTTCATTCTTTAACCTTAGAGGTGGGGATGAGGGAAAGGGCTCTTTTAGACCTTAAGACCATCAACCACAGCACAATTACAGAGTTTCAGGATGCTCTTTGCCCTAAGTAGTAACTTCTGATAAGTCACACGAGTAATTTCTAATATGGACCCATTATATTTTGAATTTAAGGTTGGGAAAATTAGTTCTGCTCCCCAATTTCTCCAGAAGCTGCTTTGCCATCCAATCCAGCCAACTTTCCCCCGGTTCTCACCGTCAGCCACTGCCCAACTTCCTCTTTCTCCTTCTGGGCTGGGTCCACTTTCTGGGCGAGGCCCAGCCCCTCTTTGGAGTAGGCTTTTGTCTTGGTCTCACGTTCCACTACCTTGAACCGCTCCATTTGCTGGAAAAAGAGGTTACAAGTCTCAGTGAGTTAATGCAAAGCAGGAAACAGCTCCCAGGAGGGCTCAGAATCCAGTTCCTAGCAGGCATTTTCCATTGAAATGCACGTCTACACTGCAATAAACTGAAAAATTAAGTGTTCTGATGAACGTTAACTTCAACCACAATTTTTGATCTGAAAGTAGGGTGAGAAAACCCAGAATGCTTACGGTCAAATCATAGGGCTCCTCCATATGTGATATCTGTGCCACTTTCAAACTTTCAGAAGTTGTGCAAACATATACAATGCCACTGTTTGTACTGGGCAGCAGAACCAATTAATTTATATGGACTCCTTGGTGCTCTTTGAGCTTGGTTGTCTGCCTGCAGACATTTCACTGCCCATCTAGGTAACATCAACACTGTTTTTACCGAGTTGGGTACTGAAACATCTGTAAACAACCAAGCTCAGAGAGCACCAATGACCCCCCAGTTCAACCCTGACCTACAGATATTTCCTTCTATTGCAATTAACTTCGGTTCTGCTTCAGGATAAGCAAGATCACCACAAAGACAGAATGAATGAATTTGCAGAATGAATTCTGGAGTCTGAGCTGGTGGTTGCATCTCACTGCATCTCCCATAAATTCTACATCCTCAGGAAAGTTTAAGCCACCAAGATACTACTAAGCTCTCCTTTCATTTTCTCTTTTACAAATGAATACCTCCCTCCCCCCCATGGGGACCAGTCTGGTTGGTTGAAAGTAACTGGACAGGTGGGAAGAAACGTTAGGATGTGGGGAGGGACACAGGATTAACTGGATGTGGATTTCTGCAGTCTCCTATTAGTTGGAGAGATTCCTGACCAGCTGAGGAAAAGCTGAACGCTGCGAAAAGAGAAGCAGCAATTAGGATGTTTGCAGAGCAGATTAAAACAAGTGGGAGATCTCAGACCATGTAAAATGGCTTTTCCTTATCTGCATCTTGGAAGATAATTTCGCTTTCAATTCTAATATTCTATTTGATTGCCACTCATAGACTAGGTTTCAAAACCATCCTTAACCTGATATTGCTTGGAGGTGATGAAAGTTGGCTCTAAAAAAACAAGGGAATCCTGCTGAGGAATCTTGTCCAGAGATAAATTCTACTGCCTATCCTTGAATTCAGTACCTTAGTCTTCTAATCATAGGGAGTCACTCTGTTTCTTCCTATCCAGAAATCCTGGCTCCTGAACTGTTGTGGTAACTTCTTTAACAAAATTCATAAGCCTGTTTTGTCTACAATGCTGAGTTATTCAAATAAGCAGGCCAACCCAAACTATAGTGAATCTCATTAACATGGTGCTATTACAGCAGGACTAATTTTTTTCCTAATTCAAAGTATCAAAAAAAATGGTTTTGCTAGGCCCATCTAGATGCTACTAATACTCTCACTGTCATGTTTTTTAATTAGTCAAAACGATGCATCATATTGCAACAATTTTTGAACCAAAGTACCTCAAATGGGCTAATTTACAGAACATATCCAAAATCTGGGACCCATGACTCCTGAGGGAATGAAATTTGGGAAAACTGTGGCTGCTGCTGCACTCAAATGATCAATATTTTTCACGTTTCATGACAGTTTCCCAGCCAGTCTCGCAATCCCTTGCTCCTTCTCCCACCCAGGAGCAGCAGGGAAGGGAGAGAAGAAAGGAAGATTTCCGATGCTCCCTGCCAAATTCCCACAAACTCAATGGGAAAGTGAACAAGAAGTCAGAAGTTGCTCCTGCTCCCATAGCTTTTTTGTCTGCTCATAGTCTTTCTGCTTCTCCGTTTAGGAAAGGAAATATATCTGAAACAATTCCCCAACAGGGCATGGATTGTCTAATTCAAATGCTTTTTTTAAATTAATATTTTATATTTAACTGATTCTATAGAATACTGACACTGGTGGATATATATACACAAGTGAGGTACACAAAGGCATTTTCAATCACAAACTGAATAATGAGCCATGTAACACAGAGAACCCCCAATCATGAACGATGCAGCAAATATGTATTTTTGTCTCCATAGATACTGATGATCGCCAACCATCAGTGCTTTTTAATCACAGTGCTTGGATTTGACGCTAGAAAAATACAACAGGAAGGTTTGTAAGAGTGCCTTCCCCCCTCCAAAAAGAAAATGTATAAAATGTCTACTGATTCAGGTTGCCTAGGAAATACAAGATACAGCTTGATCCTTGCAAAGTCTCTTATTTCAAAGCCTCCGATTTCAAAGTTTTGAAGACCTTCCATAAGCACTACCAGTTAAACCCTTAAACTAAGAAGGTCTTACCGTCTATCCCATGTGGTCACTCTAAGGAAGGTTGTGTAAAAAAGATCCTGGGCTCCCCACAGAACCCCTTTCTGACACTTACTCAGCTTAAGTAATAAGTGAGATGGCCAGGTGGCTCACCTTTATGAGGTCACACTGCTAGCAGCCAATGGTAACACTGTTAAGGAGGAGCTAAGCATAAAAATATCAAGAAGTCTTAAGTGCCAAAGCTGACTAAGCTGGTAAGAACTAGCCTAAAAGTGGACAAAATTAAACCTGGTTCACTTAGTCCTCCAAAATCACACAGTTTCCTTGAAAAACATCAATTTCACCTCAAATTTTGCTTGGCATTGACACATAATGGTTAATAGATTCTTTTCTCTCAGTTTGATTTTTACCGTCTCAATGAGTTTCCGGTTGTCTATTAGCTGCCTTTTGTCTTTAATCTCATTGGATGCAACCCATGTCTTGATCTGGTCCCTCAATCTCTGCAGAAAGAGAAAAATGGTTCCATGATCAAATTAATTCCCTTTATTAGTAGATCTTCTCAGCAGAAACTAGCCCTAGAGTAACACTCATAATAGTGAAACTTTTTAGAGCAGCCTTTACCCAACTTGATGCCTTCTAGACATATCAAATTCGAATTCCATAATCCACAGCCAGCCAACCCTCATGGTGGTTAGTAATTATACAAAATTCAACACTTCTGGGTGTCACCAGGTTAGGGAAAGCTTGTGATTACAGCAATGGTCAAACATAAAGAATGAGTATGGACTCATTTCTATACCCCTATGCTATACAGGTACAGATAATTCCCGACTTACGACCACAATTGAGCCCAAAATTTATGTTGCTAAGTGAGACATTTGTTAAGTGAATTTTACCCCATTTTACGACCTTTCTTGCTGCAGTCATTAAGTGAATCACTGCAGTTGTTAAGTTAGTAGCACGGTTGTGAATTGAACCTGGCTTCCCCACTGACTTTGCTTGTCAGAAGGACTCAAAAGGGGGATCACATGATACCGGGACACTGCGACTGTCATAAATACGAGCCAGTTGCCAAGCATTGGAATTTTGATCATGTCACCATGGGGATGCTGCAACGGTCATAAATCACTTTTTTCAGTGCCACTGTAACTTCCAACAGTCACTAAATGAACTGTTGTAAGTTGAGGACCACCTGTAGTTGACCTATGACCAAAACTGGGACAGAATTTCTAACCAACAACTAAGCGAGGCAGTTGTTAAATGAATCATGCTCACTTTTACGATCTTTTCTGCCACGGTTGTTAAGCAAATCAGTGCAGTTCACTGAATCACAGGGCTGTTAAGTGAATCCAGCTTCCCCCACTGATTTGGCCTATTGGAAGTTGACTGGGAAGATCGCAAATAGCAATCATGTGACCCTGGACACGGCAACCGTTGTAAATACATGCCGATTGCCAAATGTCCACATTTTCATGATCATGCACCTGTGGGAATGCTGCAACAGTCGTAAGTGCAAGGACCGGACATAAGTCATTTTTTTCAGTGCTGTTGTAACTTCAAATAGTCACTAAATGAATGGTTGTAAGTCAAGGACTACCTGTAAACTACTGGATTTCACTGTCGTCTATTTATAAGCCAAGCAATCAGCAGCTCAAAACATAGCTTGCTACCTTTTCTTTTCTCTCGCCACTCAAGATTCTGCTTTTTCCAACATGGTTGTTTTTCGTGAAAAATGTAGGGAGTGATGATTTCAACATATGTTTCCCTGAACTTCAATTATTTATCTGAATTTTTATTATTAGCCCTTCTGAGTTAAACAATAATAGTGGAGAATGATGGGAATTGTCAAAGAACAATTTGACAATTGGAAACCTCTAGACCTGTAGGAGATGACCAGGCTGAGCCCGAGGGAGGGGTCAAATATGTCATCAGTCATGAATCCCTTCCTGCCCACAAGAGATCTAAGCTCACCTTGAATTCCTGTGAACTACCATAGTTCAGATTCTTGTAGAGAGCTTAAGCTTGGAATAAATCTTTATACCCATTTGAACTGCCTGGATCACCTGATTTCCCGGGTGCTTGACAATAAGACTCTTTGACAAACTAAGACTGATTCAATCTCTGGAGAGGAATGGAAACACTGCATTGCAACTTGACAACTCCCCACCCCCTCCTTTTATCTACACTTCCCATCTGCCTTTCCTGGATTTCAGGCTAGTCTCCATAACTAATCTCCTGAGACTGGGTGTCAAAGAATACTGAAGTTGGCTCATTCTTACCTGGAGCTTCTTAATCTCCTTTTTCAGATCAGCTTCATATTTCTCCTTCTGATTGGCATTCGCTGCATTATGGAGCTGTAGCAGAGAGAGAGAGAAAAAAAAAGATGTGATCAAGGCTGGAGTAGACAGTGTCATGGAAGAAGAGGAGGGCAAAATCAAACTGGATAAAGGAAAAGCAGGAGCCAAGTGGACTTCTCCCCTCCTCTCCCTGACCCTCCCTTCCCAAAAATAAATTTAGGATAAGAAACTACATGGGGTGATAATCAAGGAGTTTGGACAGAACCCGGGCAGAGAGATGACAGCAGCCCTCACCTTCTGCCAGATATCTTCAAACTGCTCCACACCTTCTGATACCTTTTTGAGACACCGATCAATCTCACCTGCAGGAATGGGGGGCAAAAGATAGATTAGTTGAAAGCAATCACAGAAACTAAAAGGTTCATACCTTCCCTGGAACCTAAAATGGGAAGAAAGACAATCGGAATTTTTAAACGCTGCCTGTTTCTCCTTCTTCCCAAATACCAACACCTTTGCCCCCATTTTATTGGTTTCCTAAACCAACCAAAAACCTCACTCTTTTCACCCTTCCCTAATCCAATTCCATACTCGTTTGGAAACTGCAGCATCCTGTGTCAGGTATTCAAAGCTACAAAAGTAAGAATCCTGTTTGCCCTTTGCTCAATTTTATGTCCTCCTCTTTCTTCTGCGCCAAGCCTAGGTGAACAGACCCTCTGCTCTTCTGTTAAAGAGAACCAGGCGCCTGGCCCAGCCATGGAGCTTACCTTGTAGCTTCCTCTTATCTGCCATGTTTCCTTCACTATAGGGGGGCTCTCTTCATACTTTATAGAGCGTTGACACTTTTAAGGAGAACAAGCAGAAAAAAAAATTACAAGAAATAAGGCAACAAAAAAAAGCCGGTGCCCTAAGGCCACCTTCCCACTATCCTCCCATCTAATCTACTCTGAAACAGCAGCATAAAGTAGGTATAGGTAGTCCTCAACAGTTCATTTAGTGACCGTTCAAAGTTACAATGGCACTGAAAAAAATGACAATTTTCACACTTATAACCGTTGCAGCATCCCCATGGTCACATGATCAAAACTCAGATGCTTGGCAACTGACTCATATTTATGATGGTTGCAGTGTCCTGGGGTCATGTGGTCACCTATTGTGATCTTCTGACAAGCAAAGTCAATGAGGAAGCCAACAACTGTGGCCAGAAAGGTTGTAAAATGGGGGGAAAACTCACTTAACAAATGTCTCACTTAGCAACATAAATTTTGGGCTCAGTTGTGGTCGTAAGTCGAGGACCACCTGTACTTTTCCATTCTATGTCCAGAAAACTTTTCTCCATGGGGTTTTGTCAATTAAAGATATAGAACGTCTATAAAAATAAAATAAAATAAACCAAAATCCATAAAATCTACCTGAAAAATAGACAGGTTTGCAAAGAAAGGGGGGGAAAAAATCAGGAAGAGCTTGGTAGCATCTTTTCTGAATAATGAATGTTATTAAAAAGCATGAACTACGACTCACAAAGCTTATGCCTTTTAATGAAATGTGTTCAGTCAGAAAAGGTGCTACCTTATTCTACAAACCAAAACATACCAGAAGAGGAACTAAGGGAGATTTCAACAGAACTAAGAGCCAGAAACTCTCCTTCAAATCTTAAAAGTGACTCTCAGACTACATTTGACTATTCTACAAACCAAAATACATTAAAAGATGACTTCATTGAGAATACATAGGAACTTATTTTACCTTATAAGCATCTTATCTATACTTTTGAGGATCAGAAAAAGCAAAGATTTGAGATTTGAACCTTTAAAGCAGCGAGGCTTCAAGGATAAGAGAAATAGAGGTCCAAGGCAGAGGACAGGAGGCTTCTTACTGTCTCAAATGGTATTACAAGCAATAGAGACCTATCGGCTGAAAGGGAAGCTTTGTTGTGGAAACCTGCTTGGCATAAAAAGAAGCCTAGAATAAGACTGAAAAGAGAAACTTAAAACTATATACTGTATACTGGATTTAAGGCATTTTAGAACTATGGATTGATTTAAGGACTAAGCTCTTGAGTTAGAAGTAAGAACAATGGGTGATTATTAGAATATATACATTAAATAGAGTAAGAATGTATTTTTTGAAATAATAGGGTTATTTGTATGGAAATTATCATGTAATGGAATGAGGAAAACTGAAGAGGTGTTTTAGATAGGGATTGAACTAATAATTAATTGATGTTATTTTAATAAGATGTGTTTGATAATATGGAGATTATTAGGTTTGATAATTAATTGGATGAAATCAGAACCTTGTCTAATGGACTTAAATGATTTAAGGTTGACATTACTTTGTTAAAGAAATTGATTGATTGATGGATTAGATATGTATAGGATAGATCAATATGTTATTTTAATTGGGAGATATTAGTGGAAGAAGAAATAAGTAAGATTTATGATAAAAGTAAGGAATTAGGATATATTTGGAAGGGATACCTGAACTGAAAATGTGGTTATTTAAAGTTAAATTTGATTATGGTACTGTAATTGCATAAAGCTCTAAAACAGGTTTAGGATTAATAGAAATTTAAGTTAGAAATGGAGGGAAATAGAGAGGGAATATTTGATGTACTGATTGAGTTGTTTATATATGTTTTGTTTTTGGATTTTTGATTACCCCAGTACCACGGTGTGTCTCGAGCACTTTGTCTTAAGAATTAAAAAACCAATAAAATTTGTTTAAAAAAGAAAAAAGAAAAGGTGCTACCAGACTCCTCCTGACATTTATAGGCTCTCCTCCTCCAATGTCCACAAAGAAAGGGAGAGAGGGTAGAAAGAAAAACAGGGAGGGTATTTCAGAGAGGTTGAAGGCATTTCTTTTCTCCCGTGACACACGCCTAGGTGGGAGAGATTTGGGGTGGATTTCAACAGCATTCTCATTTTCATCTTTTGTCCAACCGGGTTTGTTCTACACTGGCGGTGTCCAACCTTGGCAACTTTAAGACCTGTGGACTTCAATTCCCAGAATTCCCTAGCCAGCCATGATGGTTGGGGAATTCTGCGAGTTGAAGTCCACTAGTTTTTAAAGTTGCCAAAGTTGGACACCCCTGTTCTAGAACTATTACATTTTGCTTCTGGGGCTGATCTCACCTCATCACCCAGGCTGAGGTTTTTGGAGTGGGAGAAGGTGCGTTTTCAGGAGCAAAAATACGAGGAAGAAAACAGCCCCCCTCCCCCTTTCAGTCACAGTAGCCAATTTTTGAGCCGTAAAGAGAGACTGTGCCTTTCCTTTCTCATGCCCAGGGGTCTTCAAACTTGGCCCTTTTATGACTTGTGGACTTCAACTCCCAGAATTCCTCAGCCAGGCACTGCTCATGCTTCTTTAACCTATTGGATCCAAACAGACCCTGAGTGGAAAAGAGACTCTGCCATTGGCCTCCCTAATGTCTTCCAGGCGTCATTGCCCATTAAATCTCACTAGTGCTTCAGAAAAGGCCTCTCAAAAGGCCAAATTGCATAGCTGGTTGCACGGCTCAAACTTCTTGTTTTCTCAGTCAGAAAAACCAACCCAAACCAAACTCAGAATGAAAATGAAAGGACTCTTAACTGAAAGCCATACCTTGAGTACATTTACAACTGGAGCACGAAGGACATCTTAAGCATCAACAAGCCGCTGTTATTTCTAGTCTAAGTTATTCGACAGAGCAGCTTTAGCTGGAGGCCCTGGGGCCTTCTGAAGAGAGCAGATCAATCTTGCACTTACCTAGAGGCCCCTGGGCACTTGTTGTTGACCTACTCTCCAGCCAGGTTCCTATAAAGGTGAGAAAATATATGGCTAGCAGGAGGGACCAACCTCACCTTCTTCCCTACCAGGAAGCTTGAGATAAAGTCTACACAGATCCCCATGGTGGGTTGGCTTACTCAACAGGCTATGCTAACTGGTTGCTTGCTATATGTTGAATGCTCTTTGCAAACTCAGCCAATTGGGGCAGAGGGGAGATGAGAGATTTGCAGTATATATTTCCGACACATGTTTGTCCATAGTTAGCTGAACTTCATGGACTTAACCCAATTTTTACTAGGATTACTTAGCAGACTCGACTCTGAATTACCCGTGTTATAGCGCAGTGTTCTGCACAAATCCAGCTGTTACAGAATTGGGTAAAGAACAAAGCACCACAAAAACATTAGTTTGTTCCCCCCCCCCCCCCCAAAATAAAGCCTAGGTCACCATCCCTCACATCTGCAGTATTTTTTTCTTTTTCCCTGCAGGCTTTCAGTGCTTTTAAAAGCCACTGGCCATGCCGAAGTAAAGCAGGTTAAGCTTTCCCTGCTAGGCAGAGAATCAGGTTGGCAAGCCTTCCAATCTCCAGTGGGAATAGCTGCTTGCTTTCTTGACAGTGATAAGAGAAAAGCCTCCAGGTGGTCACAAAGGGACATCTCTCTTTTTCTTGACTGAAGATGTGCTAATAAAAACCATGATGTGCCTGTGTGAGAAAGGCTGGTGAAAATTAGGGACCAATTCCCCTGGGCTGAACAAGTTTTGCTTCCCCCCCCCCTCAAAATATCATGGATGAAGTTGATGTTTTCCCTTTTTAGAAAGTCTCTCAGAATTTTGCTCTAAAGCAGTGGTTCTCAACCTTCCTAATGCCGCGACCCTTTAATACAGTTCCTCATGTTGTGGTGACCCCCAACCATAAAATTATTTTCGTTGCTACGTCATAACTGTAATTTTGCTACTGTTATGAATCGTAATGTAAATATCTGATATGCAGGATGTATTTTCATTGTTACAAATTGAACATAATTAAAGCATTATATGTAA